>NC_092202.1:14874344-15115835 GCF_043641665.1 Enoplosus armatus
ACATGTTAAGCGGTTAGCTTTAGAGGTAGGTGTATTTGTGAACGAGCTAGGCTAGCTGTTTCCCCCTGCCTCCAGTCTTAAGCTAGGCTAATCTCATCCTGACACCAGCTCTGCGCTTGACACACGGACAGGAGGTCGATACCCGTCTTCTCCTCTCACTCCAAGAAAAGAAGCGAATACGTGCGTTTCCCCAAAATGCTAACTGGAAGTAGCAAAACGTTTGCTTTTCCAGACACTTGGCCAGGAAGTTAAAGGGCCATGTGCAGTGGCAATGGAGCGGTGCCCTTCAGGAGTACCAAGAAACGTAGCAGTGTGCTTGCAAAGGCATGGAAGAAGAAGACTATAAGCTACCTTTGTTAGCTTATACAGCTTATACAGTGTGTTTTGGTGAGTAACACTGAATGTAAACATACCTGTGTTTGTTTACAAGAAAACTCCACAGGGCACCTTTAACCTCGTGAACTTGCCTGAAGAGGTGTGGGGGGGGGCTTCGGGTAGTAACAGCAAGTCAGAGTCTGTATTTGGTAGAACCACACTGGAGTAATGTTCATTTTTTGCTGTGAGGCTTTCAAGTCCAACATACGGCGGTTTCCTTCCTGTGCAAGCCTTGGTTATTCTGGCTCCAGTGACAGCTATGAATTCACTTTGATGGTTAAAGTAAAAAAAAAAAAAAAAAAAAAAAAAAGTAGGAATCCACAAGACTGTACTTGTCATCTAACCTGAATCTGAAGAACTAGTTCTAAAGTGCTCAGAAGTGGGGACGTAAAGTACAAGCAGTGCATTTCCAACAGCAAAGGGTGTGGAAACAAAAGTTGTTGCTCCCTTCTTTATGTTTCGCGTGTTCTCGGTGGATTCGGTTTCCTCGAGGCTCTTTGCCTCCTGCCATTACCCTAGGATGGAGGAATCTTCCCACGAGGATTAATAAAACGTCCCTCGCGGTTGATTTTCCCAGCGCTGTTGAAACGTACCAACAAACATTCAGACATCATTTCGCAGCTACATGCAAAGTCCATGAATGAACAACACTATAAAGTAAACTAATTATGTTAAAACACAAATAGTTACATTCAAATGTGGTTATTATGTCTTAACCCCCCCCCCAGTTCAAACAGAAGGCTCTGTTATGTTGAAGATTCCTACACATCGATCCAAAACGTAGTCAATCAATCATAAAATAAAGGTGTGCGTCAATGCAGCCAACACGCTCAAAGGACTTCATGGACTTCATATAATGTTTTTGTTTCCTCAGTGTTAAAATGGCCACACGTACATATTAAAGCCCCTGTAAGTAGAATTTGAAATGTTTACCTTTGGCGACACCCAGTGGTAGAATCAAAAAAGACACAACAGCCACGGCACCCAAGGAGAACTCTTTTAATTTAGTTTGATTTTTTTTTGTTTTCTAAATACAGCAGAACCCCCGTACCCTGTGACGCCCCAGGAGCAGCAGCAACAACTCCTCAGTCTATCTCCGCGCTCAGAGGAGGGCGAAGCCCCCCAGCCCCAAGAGGAGGAGGAGGTGGAGGAGCAGGACCTCCCAGGGCCGCCGGCACGGATCCTGGAACGCTACCTGAACGACTCGCTGCACGCCTGGCTCCGGCAGGAGTTCCTGATGAAGTACGAAGCGGAGGCCGGCCGCCTGCTTTGCATGGTGTGTGGAGGAGAGCTGCCCTCGCTTCACCTGGACCACATCAAGAGCCACGTGCTGGACACCCACCCCAACTCCTTGGTCTTCAGCTCCGAGGAGAAGCACTGCATCCTGCAGGCCTGGGCTCAGACTCACGGTAAGAATGTGCGGTTGGTATGAAGGTCAAAACTAAGTGGATTTGATCCAAAACATTATGGGTGTGTGACTGTTGGTGGATCTATAGAACTGGATAATGTATAGTTTCAATTCATCATTTCGACGTCTGAAGTGTGTTGATGTCACAAGCACAAATCCACCCGTCCACCAACCCTTTTTATCGCTGCTTATCTGGATCAGTGTTGCCATGGTAGCGGGGTGAGCCGAGCAGCCTGGACATCCCTTCGGCCCTCCTGATCAGAGTCCACGTCTGTCGATTTTAGGAGCTCCGCTGTGTGCTCCACCAGCATCCGACAACATCATCGATAATGATTGAAGGTTTTATCATTCAGCAACAGTCCCCACGGGTCCTCCATGCAGGCACAGTGCCGAAAACCTCGTGGGGCCTGTTGCTGTCAAACGCCACAGATCTTTCACATGTCATGTGTTTTCTGATTCTCTGCCCCACAACAGAGGAGTCAGAAAACTCAATCAAATCAGAGCCCAACACCAAAGAAGGCAGGGTGGACCTCTTTGCTCAGGACGTGGAGGCCATCCGGATCAACACGGACTTGTACCCAGGCGGCGATGGCACTTTAACTCAGGACACTTGTCTTATCGGCGAGGACGGAGGCCTTGGAGCGCCACAACAGGGACCCCAGCCCCTCCGCCAGCCCAAGAAGAGGCGGCTGCGCGGGGGCGACCCGTGGCGGCTCCGCCTCGACTACCTGGTGGCCTACGGGCCTCAGGGCCAGGGCACGTTCTGCATGGTGTGCTCTCAGGTCCTGCGAGAAACCAAGGTCAGCAGCTTCCGCCGCCACATCCAGGAATGTCACCCCGAGACCACAACCCTGAGCCGACAAGAAAGGGAAGCCATGGCTGCCGCCTGGACCAAAGATTATTCCAGTGAAGGCACGGAAATCCAAGATGGTGAGATGCTTTTAGCCGCTTCTGTAAAACAGTGAATTCTCAAATAGTGCCGTCACACTAGAGACAGGGCTTCATTCCTCATTGTCCTTGTTTTAAAAGTGTATACTGTCTTCATTCTTTTATCATCTCCTATAGCTTCTACTTTGCCTTTTTTTCCTACCGGTGTTAAGCTAGTGTCAATA
Source organism: Enoplosus armatus (assembly GCF_043641665.1). Lineage (NCBI taxonomy): Eukaryota > Metazoa > Chordata > Actinopteri > Centrarchiformes > Enoplosidae > Enoplosus > Enoplosus armatus. The sequence continues at coordinate 14,877,240 of NC_092202.1, forward strand.
AAACACTGCACATTTCTTTCACACTAAAAGCTTTTTACTTACATTTCCAATTACATTTATTTGGCAGACGTTTTTTTGTCCGAAAAAAATATGATAAGTGCATTATTAAAAAGAAATTAAAGGTCCCATGTTGTAGAAAGTGAGACCTCTATGCCTTGTTTGATTATAAAGCAGCTCTGGGTGCTGTGTAAATACTGGGAAAGCATCAAAACGCTCATTTCAGAATTCTATTCAGACACTGCGCCTTTAAACGAGCCTTCGGGACTTCTGTAAGGTTGTGATGTCACAACTGTACAGTCCCCCGCACTCAGCCACGCCCCCCCCAGCAGGTCATCTGCTCCAGGCACAGCACCACCCACCAAGTAGAGTCTGTCTGAGTTATTGCAGCGCTCTGCTCAGGAACTACTCTTCAGGTTTCTGGAGGTTGTTCAGTTTGTCTAAAACTTGTTTCAGACAAGGGGGGGGGGAACTGGGGGGCTGCAGAAAGGGCCAGAAGGAGAAACATCAGGACTTTTTTCAACTGTGAATCATGCAAAGTTGCTCTAGTGGAGCCCCAGAATAAAAACATAGAGCTGGAAATGAGCAGAATATGGGACCTTTAAGTGATACTATTGTTCAAGAACTCTTGACTTGGCAGCTTTAAGATATAAAAATATGACATATGCAAGGCAGCTTTGTTTGTTGGTAGTCCTTGGCCCAGGAATGTCAAAGTAAGGTGTTTCATTCAGTCCACTTATTGTTTCAGCAGAACTCAACCCGGGCGGAGCTGATGTCCTAAACCCTGCAGGAGAGGCGAATGAGGGCGCTTCCGCTGACGCCGGGACACCCGGCAAAATGGTGAAGAAGGAGGAGGGCGCGGGTGGAGAGAAGGCCACGCCCTCCCGCCACGGCCACTACCCCGGGAAGGACCAGAAGAGGAACTACCAGGTGCGCTGGCGGATGGAGTACCTGATGGATTACGACTGTCGCAGGCACGGCCTCATCTGCATGGTGTGCGGGGCCACGCTGGCCACGCTGAAGGTCAGCACCATCAAGAGGCACATCCAGCAGGTGCACCCGTACTCGCTGGACTACAGCCCGGAGGAGAAGCAGCTGGCCCTGCTGAGCTACAACCAGACCGCCCTGCATTTCATCCACTCCGACGACTGCTTCTCCTCCCAGGACCACGGACACGCCGAGCTGGCCCCCGCCTCAGCACACTTTGAAAGGGCTTCCGTCCGTTGCTCCTCACACGACCCCTGTTCAGAAACAGCCCTCCCCCTTCTTTCTTAATAAGGAAATTCAAGTATTTGTCAAACAGGGTCTTACCTCCTTATTCTCCCCCCCTTGTCCCCTCGAATTTGATCTTGCCAGAGTCCAAATGTCACCAAAACTGTACCGTGCAGGTGCTGAGTAATAACGGACAAAAATGTGAGAATAAGACCCCGGTTGACAAATAGAGGAGGACCTTTTAAGTCTGGATCTGAGAGTACTGCCGTGGCTACCGGCCACAAAAGGAAGTGTCCCAACCTAAAAATGTCACGGCCAGAAAGATGGAAGTCCAGCCACTCATGTGAGACTAAATGGCGTTACCAGTTAGCTCGCCAGAGAGAAAACTAGCCCTGCAAGTAGTCTGCTACCACGTCACCAAGCTTCTAGCGCAGTGGATTTCACTTTTTTTCGCACTTTCTGGTCTGACCAGCCACCAACACCGAAATGGAACTTCAGACATTAAAAGCCCCCTCCGTGAGTGTCTGGACTCCATGCTTGTCGCCATGGGTATGGGCTGTCTACCTAGTTATCTTTCAGGTCCAGGGAAGGAGCCCCGGGGCTGGTTTTCTTGCTCAGGGCCAGAGTCTTAACGCTCTCAGGAAGTCAGACGCCGAGTCTTCAGCGATGCCGCGGTGGATTCGTTTTTCTACGATAACGTGACTGAAGACAACACAGCACTTTTGCCCCCCCCCCCCCCCCCCAAAAAAAATTAATGTACTAAACCCCAGCTTTCCTTCTGTACAGCCAATTGAATGAGACTGTGATTTGATGTTATTGCTGAAGACAATGAATACCAGCGTGCAGCCAGTGCGTTCAGATTTCTCGAGTTCTATTTAATTCCTTGTTTACAGCGGAGGAGAAGGGGCCCTCTTCCTCTTCCTCTTCCTCTCTCTCTCTCTCTCATCCATTATAATGAGATATGTTATCTCTCCGTCAGTCTGCGCCGCCGCACCGACCCGCATCCCTTTCGTCGTCGACGGCTTCATCTTAGCTAAAAAAAAAAAAAACTGCACCAAAAACACAAAAAAACAAACAAAAAAAAAGAATATGTAAATATATGACAAAAACAACAACAATTATTTTTCCTTTATACAAGCACTTTTATGCACCCTGGTTTCTACAAAACCCGTTTGTAATCGTCGTCCGTTTTTTTTTGTTTGTTTTCTTTTTCTACTCCATTCAAGATGTCAGCAACGAGCTCGCTGAACTCTCTGCTTTGAAAAGTTTGCGCCGACTTTTGGCACCTGCGCCGTTTCCTCCCTTCACTGTACAAAGTGTATGCAACAACGACAAAACAAAGAAGTCGAAGAATTAACTTCCGTCCGCCTGCCATAAAATGCCACTTCTTCTTCTTCTTCTTCTTCTTCTTCTTCTTCTTCTTCTTCTTCCTCCTCTTCTTCTTCTTCTTCACCCGGAAAGTGTAACTCAGGGATTCTGTTTCCCCCCCCCCCCCCCCTGCCATTGACAGCCATTTTGATCGGCGATCTCGTAGGAACACGTGGGGCCGTGGCGGTTTTGAGGACGATGCCGGATACCGCGCGTCGGCTTTGGTTGCGTAGGTGATGCTTTAAAATACCGCAGGGCGTTCGGGCCACTGATGTAACAAAGATTTTGAGAATATATTTGTTTCACGTTATGAAAATAATTGTCATAATTGAAGCGGAAAGTCGGATTGTTACAATAAAGTTGTATTGTTTTGGGGGGGGGGGGGTTAATATTATGAGAAAAAGTCATATTTGAAGAAAAAAAACTTAATTTGGAAATAAAATTGTGGTAATAGTGCAAGAAAAAAAGTTGGAATATTTTGAGAATATAGTTGTAAAAAACGGTCATATCATGAAAATGATTGTCATATTTGAAGCGAAAAGTCGGAATGTTACAATTAAGTTGTAATTTTGAGGTGTGTGGGGGGGGGGGGGGGGTTAATATTACGAGAAAAAGTCATATTTGAAGAAAAAAAAAAAGTTGGAATTTGGAAAAAAAAAAAAGTGATAATAGTGCCAGAAAAAAAGTTGGAATATTTTGAGAATATGGTTGGAATTTTGCAAAAATGTCCCCCGTCGTGAAGACATGCACACATTATGATTTCATCCACGAGATCTGAGTTTGAAGCTTTTTGATACAAAAAAGAAAAACAAAAAACGTACCACGCCGCGGTGGTGAAGGACCCTGCTTGCACCCTGAGAGCAGAGAAACGGTGTCACCCTCCTCCTCCTCCTCCTCCTCCTCACTTTGGCTAAGAATAGGCCACCAGCCCCCACCCACCCACCCCCACCGCTCTAAAAGAGTCCCGGCACAGCACTTAAGTATTTAAAATGAAGTAAGTTAGAGTGAAATGAATGGAGACGTTTAAAATGACAGGATGCGTTTGCTTCTGTGTGTGTGTGTGTGTGTGTGTGTGTGTGTGTGTGTTTATACTGCGTGTGGTTTGTCTTCACCCTCGCTCACCTCTCATCTGTACATGGCAGATACGTGACATATGCATTCTCCTCCTCATCACTATCTTTGAATAAACACTCAACACACCGGGACGTTTTGTCTTTTCTGACTCTTGCCTGAAAATGTGTGAAACGCAGAAATTAGATTTCTAACACACATATATATATATATATATATATATATATATATATATATAAAAAAGGCGTATAACGTGTGACTCATGGCTTTTTCTATTGATAGTGCATCAGTAATAAGCCATTGTTAAAAGCAGCCTTTGGGTTGCCAGGTTGTGGCTGGTGCTGCCTGCCCCCCCCCCCACGTTCACTCTTACTTCTTTCCTACGGACCTTTTGGAAAAGTTTCAAATTTCATTTAAACAAGAGACTCACGGTTTAGTCTGTTTGCACCAGTGGGGTGTCCAGACTTTTATTTTTCCACTGGGGAGGCCCAAGTGACAAGGGGCACTGACATGAGGCAGTTTCTGGCACAAATTCACATGTAATTGACCTCCACTCATTTACTGGAGTGCTGCCCAGTCCGATGGCGCCACGCTGGAGCGAAAATGGCCTGGATCCACGCGTGACTCTGCAATATATACATGTTTTCTAAGTGATGGGGTGGGTAAAATGCGAGCCGGTAACTTTGCATTACTAATGTTTGTTGACCATTTGTGGCAATTATCTTGCATTATGACATTATGGCGACGCAAGGGGGGTGGGGGGGTGGGGGGTGAATTTAGCTTTCCGTAACGTAAAACACCAACCAAGGACTTACCGCACCCTGAGCTGAGCCAATGGAAGCCGTGTCTCCCTCCGTGGATAGATAAAGATAAATATTCAAAAGACTTTACCTGATGAACACATTGCAATTTAGAAACCCCCCCCCCCCCCAAAAAAAGTCACTTTGAATTGAAATTAGGCCTTTGAAAACGTGACATATGCGAGACAAACGGAACTGCTGTGAGGAGGTCCCGCCTGGTTTTGTCCTCCAACAGTTCTGATGTTGCCAGCTCGTCTGCAGGGGGTAAAGCCAGGTGCAGCTGGACCACCACCTGTCTGCCCTCTTGACTTCTGTCCTCTTCCTGTTATTGGCTATTTCTGTGTCCCCCCCCCCCCTCAGTTCCCTGTCAGTCCCTCTCTCTCTTTCTGTGTGTCCGGGCGTGGCCTCAATCACCTCCAGCTGTCTCTCATCCTGCTGCACACCTGTTCACCATCCACCGACCAAGACCCACAGTACCTAAACCCTCTCAGTCCACGCCAGATCAAGTGGTAACAGCGCCGCGGCCGGACTTTGTTCCTCTTAAGTTTATGCTTGGAGTTCCTGACTTACCTGTGCCTCGGGGTACAGGTAAGTACCCCCCCCCCCCCGCCACCACCACCACCACCTCCCTCCAGTCCCGCCATCGTCTGGTCCTGCCGTCGCCTCATCTCGCAATCCCAACCTCGTTCATTAAATCTCTGCTTTTTGGAACATTCAACCAAACCAGGTCTCTGCTATATTATTGTATGTTTTTTTTTATTTTTTAAAAAGGGAGTAAAAAGGCATGTATTCTGAGCTACAGTGAGAAGGTAGAATCATAACGTACTCCTCGTGAAGAGTTTTTGTAGTTTTGTGAGTTCGAGGCTCTGGACTTCAACGCGAACACCATTCACTTCCACTGTGCGGCCTCTCACAGGGCACACGTTTCATCTTCTGCCACGTTTCCTATTATGTTGTGTTTGGGGTGGCGATGGTGGATGATGTGCCATGGGTAAAGGTGGAAAAAAAAATGTCAATCAATAAAAAAATTAAAACGCAAGCAACCGTATGCGTCCACGCAAATAGCTAGCCAATGGGCCACGTGGCTTCCGGCCAATCACACTCCCAGGCTGGCAGAGAGGCAAAGGGAGCGCCCAATGAAAAGACACAGGTGACCCCATATTTGGTATAGAAACAGGAGAAGTGCTACTAAGTGAGAGGGGGGGTGGGGGGCTATATGTATTGGACCAATATGGATGCTGGTATCATATAGACATACATGTTTGTTTGACAGGTACTAAAGTCCTTAATATTAATGGTCCTTCTGCTGGTGTGGGGGGTTATTGGCAGTTTATGTCAGGGACTGTGCAACGCTGACATGCTCTAGCAGCTGCCCCTCACGTTTCTCCCTCTTTTGGGCGTTACCGTGGGTCGACCTTTAAGCGCTTTCCCCGCAAGGAGCAAATCCTCCATGTTCTCAGTTTCAGGGACGAGCGTGGTTTTTTTGTTTTTTTGCGCCTCTCCGCTCTTTGAATGCACTTTGGGGTCATTTATTTCTTTATTTTTCCTGCACATACAAGCCAGTCTTCTTGGTGCTCTGGGTTCCCATCTGTAGGGGTTTTTTTTTCTTGGCGGGAAAGAGAGGAAGAGAGGAACATCACCCGGCCGGCTGAAACCATCCTGGTCACTCGTAGCCTCGGACTTCACGGGCGCAGCACCGCTGCTAACTAGGAAACGTCTTCATTCACCATTTACGGCTCCGTGGCTTTGATATGGTGACGTAACGCCACGTAGGCTTTAAAGCGGGGATGTCGAGTCTGCATGTGTTTTAGTATGCCGGCCCTGCTCTAAAATTAGAAGCCGTAATCCCCCCCCCCCTCTCTCCCCACCCAAACACCAGCCTCTCAAGTCAAATCTTCTTATTTTAGATGTTTCATGTGGATGCATTGTTAATCCTCCGTCCGCCCCGCACTGCAGGCCCTCGAGTGCCCCTTTCACCCAGACAGTAAGTCAACAGATCCACCAAGCCAACGGTCCTTTGACATGTTTTTATTAATTTCACTTTGACATCAGTACAGAGACCACATACTTGTTTTTTTTTTTTCTTCCCCCCCCCCTTCAGTTTTCTTCTTTTTTTTTTTTTCTTTTTTTTTTCCTGCAACATCATTTCCCCAAAAGCTTCCAAAAAAACAAAACAAAACAAAAAACTGGAACCAAATTCGTAGCGAATACGACACGGAGCTGATGTTAGTGAACAACGTCTGGATGCCAGTAAAGAGTCAAGAGCAAAACAAACACTCGCCAGAGACAAAAAAAAAAAAAAAAAAAAAAAAGTCAAACACACACCTGCCACACACACTCCCATGACACCCGATGAAAACACAGGGACAAACGGGGGAAAAAAAAAGGGAGGAAAAGCAACATGCTGGCGGGGGGGCAGGATTAAAATATGAATTTTATTCATAGCATATATTACACTCTAAAGAAAGAAAAGCAAACCAGGACTCGGACAAGTGGTGACAGGCAACAGGGGCCTTTCCCGGGACTACAGTTCCACTTAAAGGTGCTGTGCGTATTGGAAAGCTAGTTAGCTTCTGTAGCACAGCTTGAAGGGCTACTGGCTGGACATTAAAAGGGTCAGTTCAGAAAAAACAAAAACAAAAAATAAATTAAAAAAAGTCTTTAATCTAATTACACGCAACACAATGTTTTCTTGTAATTTTGGTCGAATGGACCCTTATGCTATGCTAAAGGCTAGTTATGTAAACACAAATGTGCTCCAGTAAGCTTTCAGGTGAAAAAAACCCCCCGACAACATAGCCTTGCAAAGCTACAATATGCAACTTCTCTACATTGAAATAAATGAACCGGGTGCATAAAAACATCATCGGTCTCTGGGTTCAGGCCCGACCCCCCCCCCGGCCCCTCTCCCTGTCCTGCACCTTTACAGATGCCGGGGGCCGTGACCTGCCCAACGGAGGGGTGGGGGCTAATAGCTAGCATCTCCAACAGAAACGTTGCATATTTTGGCCGAACGAGACACCATGCAAAGGTGGGGGGGGTCAAACCAAGACATCTGTGAGGCGATCACAGTGGGACGACACACAGCGGGCAGGCGGGTGGGGGCATGCATGGGAAGGAATGTTCCGCCAGAGAAAACATTCAGCACACAGGCACATGTCTGAGTAGTAGTAGTAGTAGTAGTAGTAGTTGTTGGTAGTAGTTACTGCATCGGGAGGCAATGAAAAAGATGATCTGCCACTGTCTGCCATTCGGGAATGGGGGGGGGGGGGGCATTTACTCCCAGCAAACTTACTTTGGGGCACAATGACATCAACAGCAACACTAACTAGTCATTTCATTTCCATCTATATAATCATCCCTTAAAAACAAATATGGAGACGTAGCAGTAGCGCTAACATATGACTCTGTGTGTGTGTGTGTGTGTGTGGTTTTTTTTTTCTCCTTTTTTCTTTTTTTTTTTCTTCTTTTAACCGAGTTCAAAAACACCATTGAAACGATCACAAGTAATAATCATATTAAACAGAAAAAGGTTCAGGGTCAAGAATATGATACAGCCTATATAAAAAGGGTGAGAATCGGTTTTCCAGCTTACGCTATGACATGCACTTCATGGCAGTCAAAGAAAAAGAACTAAGTGACAAACAGAGCTTTAGAATAACCACTCCAAAAAAAAACAAAAAAAAAACACAAATGAAACAAAAAATGTCTTCCATATTCCCCAGCTACACTCTTTATTTTATTTAGAAATTGCAACCCCTAATTTCAGTTACACCAATCTCCAAAAACATACTCTCAGGTCACCGTTGAGGTTTTCCGTATGGAGTCTAAAATGTGCCAATAGTTTTTAGACTTCAATTATAACTATTCTTTTTAATTGATAGTTAAAAAAAAACAAACAACAAATTCAGTTATAAATGTTTCAATTTTTTCATATTTTAAAGTGGAATCGCAGACGTAAACGTAAAGATTTTTTTAGATTCTGTTTTTCCACTGAGTGAATAAATTCACAAGTTTTAGTATCAATTGATTATAATCAAATTGGCTGGGAAAGTTCATTCGTCACGCAAAACAAATACAAAAAATAAATCACTTTTTTCCCCAGAGCTTTCAACCGTGACTCACTCTCTCTTCAAAGCTCCAGAAGAAGCTATTAAATGGACCTTGTGTTAGGATTTTGGTCAAATTATATTGAAACACTGTAAATGTCCATATTTATTCTGGTGGCACACTCTAGACTCCATAGATTTGAAACTCAACCAGTTGATTTTTTTAAAAAAACAAACAAAAAAAAAAAACCAAAAACACCAACAGCGAACTGGGAAGCCATTTTGGGATTTAAGCGTGCGAGAACACACGAGTGAGCGCATCTCTTAACTTATCAAACAATCAGGAATTATTTCCCAGGAGGCCCCTGAAAGACCCCCCAGTTTAACATTATGAAGCTCAGTGACACTTAACGTAACTCTTACAATGCTGTTGTCAAGCTAGTACGGAGTCAAAGCAGCCATCCTATGATTAATAGCAGTAATAGCAATAATTAGTGAGAAGAAGAATCAAAATGTACAAGTGAACGTGAGACCTCAACACTTTGTGGCTTGGAACAGGTGCAACAAAAGGGAGTTAGGACCGCTGCAAGTGAGGGGGAACTGTCTTTTGATAAAAAAAGCGAGGCTAACGTGTTCCATACAGCGGGGGGGGGGGGGGGGGGGGGGGGCTGTACTTGTCTTAAAGGTGTATGTACATAATACAGAAAACTGTTCCAAAAAACTAGACCAAATTATCACAGCTGGCTCAGTGTTCCAATCCTTTTATTTCAACCTGCTCGTGGGGGGGGAGGTTTAAAAAAACAAACAAAAAAAAAACAAAAAAAAAAAAATGAAAATAAAAGTTCAGTGCATTGCAGAAACTTACAGACAGAAGTACCTGTAGAGTGAATGGAAACAAACTCAATGAACAGGCCAATCGGTAACAGCGAACCCATTGCCAGTTTCTAAAAATGAACTCGTATTCTATCCACACAGCAGCAGCAGAGCAAGAGAGCAGGATACGACTAGCCGCGATGACACCCAAAAGGTTGGTTTTATTCTATTTTTTTTTGTTGTTGTTGTTGTTTTGTTTTGTCATTTTTCCTTTCCTTCAACTTTCCCCATCTTAAATTATGCATCTAGCTTCAGGGAAATGTGTGGATCAAAGTACAGACATTTGCTTTTTTTTTTCTTTTTTTTTCCTGTGTGCGTGTGTGTGTGTGTGTGTGTGTGTGTGTGTGTGTGCGTGTGTGTGAGACATTAACAGCCATCATCCACCACCCACACCCCCCACCGCTTCCCCACCCCCTCTACTGCTCGCTGTACACGACGAAGCCAGGTCATAGATTCAGTCTAGTTCACTCGACCCTGCCTCCGTTCCCCCGTGGCACGCCCACGGACAGTCGGGGTCCGCCGCGGCGTTACATCACTTCCTCACTAGCGACGTGCTTCCTGTCTGCACAGGCACAGTTCTTTTTTTCTTGTCTTGTTTTTTTTAATGCTTGCGAGTTAAGCTGCGCAGTAGTTTTACATTGAATATCGAGTAGCTCAAGAGATTTTCTACCTAGCAAGGTTCAGTGTAGTAGGGTGCTGATGGTTGATGGAGTGGGGGGGGGTGGGGGGGGTTAGACTGGGGAGGGCGGAGAAGGGGTAGGAGAAGGTCAGGGGGGTTTAAGATGGTGATGGAGATGAGGATGATGGTGGACATGGAGGTTTTCTGATGGTGGGGTTGATTCATTCAGTTTTGCTGCGCTTCACGGCTCCGGGAAGTTTCTCTTGCAACCTGTGGGAGAAAACAAAAACGTATATATATATATATATACACACATATATATATGTTTCATTATATTCATCAAAAACAATAACGGCACAGAACAATTAACCGTCCAACGAAGCTAAATGGTGACCTGGGTACCTGCAGGAAGTCTGTGTAAAACTAGCAAAGTGTAGAAAAGTCTGGACAGACCATTTCCTGTGGATATTTTAGGAACACACTTCTATCTCCGGATTATGATTTTCTTTTAATTTCACCATCATACGTACGTTTTAATAGTCCAGGCAGCCTTTGTAATAAATACATAAATAAAGATATAAACTTCTAAAATAAGCCTTAAATTTAGTTGTTCTTACACCCCCCCCCCTCACCAGGTTGGGAACCACTGACCTAGAACTCGATAAGTTTGACTTACTTGGCGATTGTGGTGTTGACTTGAGTGCGTGCCAGGTCGATGTACTGGTCAATCTGGGTCTGGAGGGAGAAAGGATGAGAAGGTGAGCGCGTCCGTCTGGGAAAAGAATTACCACCACTAGCCATTCGGCCAATGTACAACCTAATGAAAGTGGCGCGCGTTGGACTCTCGCCAATGGCGTCGCCTGTTGGGGCCGGACTGGTTGAAGGACCTCAGAGTAAGGCGGAGCGTGAGATCAGCCGCAGTGCGGACACAGGAAACTGTCGAGTGAGAGCCGAGCCTGGAGGCAAGGCTCTTGATTTACAGGTCGATCTACATTCCGACGGGTTTGCCTCGTGGCAACGCGCCGTACGAACATACCCCCGGGCTTTAAAAAAAAAAAAAAAAAAAAAAGGAACGGGGTGAGGAGCTCAGACGATCCGGAAAGAGCTTGGGAGTGAAACCACTGCTCTGTCACGCAGAGTTGGGGATATATGGGCATACGGGAGCGTCGCTATGGAGGCATCATGGGCACGTCCAACTGCGGGACGAGGCCAGAACACGCAGCTCCTTCTGGGAGTCAAGCGTGGATCACAACGGATTCTCTGACAAAGCTGCTACAAGAAACCTAACTTTGGGAGGAACCGTAAATAAACGGTGACGCCGGGCTTCATGAAGTTTCCTATCGGTCAAACAGTTGGTGAGTATAACGCCCTAAACTCATCAAGGTTCCCATTTCGCCTGACGTGCGTCAACATGATGGGCCCTAACAGTGGAGTGACTTCAGCCGGGCACTGGACAGCAACAAGGGGTGGGGGGTGGGGGGGGTGGAGAAAGCCTTCAGTGTCTGATGAGGACTGGAGTCATGCAGTGAGCTCACCGCTGAGGGGTATGTTCGCGAACGACTTAGGTCATCGCTGCTGTCGGGGGGAGGGTCTTATTCATCATGAGCTGGGGACAGGGGGGGGTCACACTCTCACCTTGTTCTTCTCGTAGACCGGAGGCACGGCGAAGAGGAGGATGTCAGCTGGAGGACACGAGAGAGAGAGAGAGGGCGGTGTTAAGAGAGACGGCCACATGCTGACCGGACATTGAAACGTGTAACTATGCCTATTAACTCAAACCATAGGCCGCACATAAAGATGGCCGACGCGTCTCCACTTCCTCCCACGGTACAAAAGTGAAGCCAAAATACATTTGGTGACCCTGTTTTTAATAGCATCAAATGACTCATTAAAACCAAACTTATCGGGAAAAACACCGTTGTGATAAGAAGTGCCTGAAAATGACAGAAACCATCTCTGGGGGAAAATGTATTTGGCAACATCACGGAGGGGGCGGGGCTTACGGCCTATACTGCAGCCAGCCACCAGGGGGCGATTGAGATCTTTTGGCTTCACTTTCGGGGGAGCGGTCATGTCGTCCATCTTTATAATTCAAATAAAAAGCTGGAGGACAAAAAAAATGAATAAAATGATGAACTAAATAAAAAAAAACACGTAAATGTCGGTAACTAATCAGGAAATAAATAAATACGTACATTCCTACAAATATACAGTTATTTCTGCATTCATTGAATTATGGATTTACGGTGACTGCATTTATATTTTATATGTTAGCTTTTGCATGCTTTATAGATTTGACTGTATTTCATTGTGGTTTGTAGTTGGAGATGAATACGACATTATCTCAGTCCTCCATCTGTGACACTAATAAATAAATATAGATAAATACAGAAATTAAGGCCACATTTCGAATTCTTTTGTTACAGAAGACATGAAGACCAATTTCATCATGATGCGTTATTTGGTCGGTTAGAATAAATGTATGTTCATCCATGTCCAGGTCCACTGTAGACAACTGGAAGGGCCTTGAGTCTCCACAATGGGTTGTTATAGTTGCAACCTTGGCCCACTGCTCGTATTCGTAGGCAGGTTTCCAGTACAGCCAGTGTCAGACTCTTATGTGTGGAAATGGTTGTTTATATAGAAATGTTACCATCACTTCAATCAGGAGTTCTCATGGGGGCTCAAGAGAGAAAGTAGAGAGTTTACAGTGAAGGCCCGGCAAACTGCGAGGATGCTGTTGAAATGTACCGCTCATCATTCACAAGGACATTTTCAATGGGAGCCTTTCACCGCTGCCAAAAACGGACACAATCCACTTCTTCCTGGAGCGCGGTGAATGTGAACGTGGCACGACTCTCGGTCGCCCACGGTGCTTACCCAGAATGAGAATGGTGATTCCGTTGAATACGGCTCCGACGTAGGTGAACAGCCACATGACCACGGCCAGCTGGTGAGAGCAAGACAAGAAAACACAAAGAAGCCCACGAGGGGGAGGGGGGGGGGCAACTGTGAGAAGTCTCTGAGAAGCAAAATTGTACAAATTTTGAAACTACAATAACATCCAGATTTTTGTTTTGTTTTTAAAGAAACAAAAGCTCCCTTTCTCCGGGTTCGGTGACTGTGCAGTTGTGACGTCACAACCTTATGGAAGTCCTGACGGCTCGTTTAAAGGATTTAATTTAATTTCTGAATAGGGGTCCTTTAAATGTTTTCCCGGCTGTGTTTTTTTTTTATACCCATTTGTACTTGTTTAAGTCATCAGTAGCGGAATGTAACTAAGCACATGTACTCAAATGCTGTACTTAAGTACAACTTTGAGGTACTTGTACTTTACTTGGGTATTTCAATGTCATGCTACTTAATACTTCTAACTCCACTACATTTCAGAATAAAAGATTCTACTTTTTACTGCACTACATTTATCTGATGGCTATACTTACTTGTGACTTTTCAGACACTAAGCATAAATGTGACGGGGAACGGGGATCATTGTAATCCTGTTTACATTGTGTTTTTAGTGAGTGGTCTTTATAGAAGCTTCTAGCTTCCTACGTCTCCTGCACAAGCTTCTGTTCAGTTTAAAACTCACGCATCTCTGAGTATACGTAGGTACAAGTGGGCCTGTATGTATGGGAATGTCTTTGCCGACATAACATCTTGGACATGCGAGTGATTGTTTGGTTATCACATCGCAGCCCACGCCTCCTTTCACCTACAACAACCAAACCACAAGCTGCTGGTGTAACTAACTGAATTAGCACATTACCCTGATGCAATGCCAGGCCTCCTTTTGTCTATCAAATGTTTTTTATTCTCCACATAATTATCATAACCGCTGGGTTTATTTTAACTATACTAATCAGATTGTGATTTCCCCCTAGTGAGGAGTTACTACTGTACCAATCAGAGTTATAAAAAGGCCGCACCCAGGAGACGAGTCTTTCTGGGACAGAGTGGGACGTTATAAGCCGGCGAAACGATTCAAACTCGGGGTGACGGTGGACGGCGGGCGGAGGGCCGGAGCTGCTCACCTTCAGGGAGTCCACGAGGTCCTCGACCAGGAAGAGGCGGCTCATCTGCTTCAGGGCTCGGTTGATGTAGGTCAGACTGGCGTCCACGTGCTTGCGGAAGGTCTCCGGGGGGATGCTGACATCCTTATCTATCAGCGCTCTGCAGAGAGGGGGGAGGAGGAAGAGGAGGAGGAGGAGGAGGGGAAGGTGAGCACAAAATGAGGCTTGGTGTCTGGGCTGAAAAGTGCTGCAGGAAAACACGTAGAAGCAGCCTGTGGTGGAAAGCTTTGGGGGGGGGGGGGGGGGGGGGGGGGGGGGCGGGCAAATAAGAATCTTCACACCACGCAGCACAAACGGACCATAATAATCTGCGTGGGGCTCATAGGGCTGTTGGCTCAATGATTACTGGAGCCGGTCTCGATAGCGCTTGCTTCAGCGAGTGCTCTTGGGGAAATCTTGGCAGGATGTTTGGAAACTGAAGTGGTTTCAAAACAGAGAACTGAACAAACCTCTCACTTTTCCTATTTGGACTGGACCTAAAAAAAATAAAAATAAAAAGGGGGCAGGTGCCGTCGCAAATGATCTGAAGACTGCCTTTAAGTAGAAATCTAAGAACTTGGCAAACCCCTGGCGTTTCCACGACACCCCGGTTTTATTTAATCATTTGTTAGTGTTGGCCACAGCTTTTCTTTGGGACTGCCGTTACCTTAGTAACCATTTAGTCGAGAATCTACAGTAAATATTCACTTGTTGAACAGTGTTCGTTAGTTGCAGCCCTAACTGGAGAACGTCACGCATCAATTTCCATTTTCGCCTTTTCTGAATGATTCACTTTGGAGGCTTAATGAGCTACCAAGGGGGAGGATTTAGCCCCCCCCCCCCGGGCCCGGGCTCAGGCTCCGCCATAAAAGTTGTTCTATAAATAAAAGCAGAGGAGGCCGAGGTTACGGCGGGGCAATGTCACGCCTGACCTCTAACATTCGGAGACTTGGTAGTCTGGTAGCTGCGTGTGGTGTGAACGGGTTATGCGGGGCAGTGGTTTAAAACGTGCGGGCCATGGCTCAGTGCACTGCAATGAGTTTCATTTGTGCGCCTTATATTATTCCGTACAGGCAGGGTAGGATATTAAATCTTTCCGCGGGGGGGATATTTGGTTCTGGACTACAGCAAAACATCGTAACGTGCATCACGTAGCAACTTGGCTGGCATTGCGAGTATTCCTGTCACTTCAGCTGCCATCGGCCAAGACGCCGAGTCCAGTTTCCGTCGTTCTGTCACTTTTTTTGGTGCCATATCAACACTTCAAGTCCGATCAGCTGAAGAAACGCTCTAAATAAGGATTAAGATGTCAAATCAAAAAAAAATGTCAGAGCAAAAGCAGCTAATATAGAATTTCATAAAAATTTCTAGAGAGGGTTTGCCGTTACTTGAAGGGATGCCCGTCGCTGGACTTCTGCACGGCCTGGACGACAGACTTGTAGATGCGGAAGGTGATGGTGACGCAGAGCAGGGCCAGCAGCAGGTAGGAGGCCACGCTGATGACGCTGAAGGCCGCCAGCGACAGCAGCAGCAGCATGGACAGGCCGAACACCAAGCCCGACTTCTTGGGGTCTCGCCAATGCACCAGATCCTTCACTGCAGGAGAAGCGGAGACAAGGGGGTTAGACAGGCGGTGGCGGTCTGCTCAGAACTGGCCTACAATGGAATATCATGATATGACGTTGGAATAAAACTACATGAGAATAGTCTAGAAGCCCGAAATGATCTGAAAAAACGACCTCCATCTCGAAAGCATTTGATGGTATTCGACGGAGAAATTCAGTTTTAGAGGATTTTTCATCCAGTTACAAACTCTAAAAGAGATGATTATAGTAAATTCAGAAATTCAATTAAGTCAAAGTCACAAATAATAGCCAGAACAAACGAATAAAAAAGGCCGGTCGCTAATAAAAGCTGCGTAATTACGGCAACTGGAAATAATTAGTGGGGGGAAAAGACAGTGTATCCGAGCGGCGAGTACGTCGCGACCTCTGTTGTTGTACTGGTGGACAAGTATTAGTACACAACAACATACAACTAGTGAACACGGAGCCAGTAGTGACATTTACTTTGGCGGCTCGTTTTTAACGGTAAATGTGAAGGTTTCTTACACACTTTTACAAAGCAGCTCCAAATAAAGGCCTTGATCTCTCTGCAGCTGAGGTAAATAAAGGCCCTGGCCACTTGGTATTTCCAGGCATTGAACACCAGTACAAGTGATGTGGATTTCCTGCAGTAATACTGATATTGGCCTTCTGAAACTTGTAAGCCAGGCCTGGCAAAAAAAACAAACCCCCCCCCCAGCTAACCAAAACTCCTACTCTGCAACTTTGGCCCAATAAAACACGAGTATGCGCCATAAATCTCCTTTGGGCACCTGCAGCTGAGAACAACTGAGGGGGGGGGGGGGGCGCATTGCACTGTAGATGCCCGCTTCATGTTTGTATGCATGTCCTGTGAGGAGTCGTGCATGCAGAAGCGATAGCCTCCTATACAAGGTGGTTATGTAATGCTGGAATGGGGGCTGGCACTCTCAAGCTGCCCCCCCCCCATCACCCCCCACCCCTCTGTGTGGGGAGAAAAAAAGGGGGTATTTAAAAAAAGCCTTGTGTAAGTGGTGGAGAAAACCACGTGGGCTGATGCCCCGGGGACGGTTCAGGCCTCAGTGCTCCAGCTAGTTTTAATGGGAACACACGTTATATTAGGACCTTCTCACACACACACACACATATATCGCAGAAGGCTGAGAAAAACGATACAGCAAACATTGTTTTTGTTTTTTTTTGTCTTAGACTCAGATTCCCAATCCAAAAAGAAGACCTGCGTGAGTCACATATTATGCCAAGTGAGCCTTTATCGGCCCTACTTTGTCTTTAAGCCTCTGGCCAGAGGGAATTTGAATTCCTTTAGATGGTTTTCATGTTCCTGACTGTGAGCCGGGACTTTAAAAGCACAGAGTAAGTCGAACGCCTTTCAATACGGACACCGCAACTGACAACAGCCTCAGGTCCGTGCACACGAGGTCTCACACACACACACACACACACACACACACACACACACACACACACACACATTCCTTGTCGCAGATATGTCGCGAAAGGGAACATCCTCGACCTGCTTCTCAGGGACATTAAAACTCCCAACAACGCTTGAATTGAGGGCCGCATTCCTTTATGACAAAACAAAACAACAAAATAGCCATAGTAGAACAACAAGAAAGAAAAAAAAAAACCTTCATGAAACTCAACATGCAAGTTACTCCTGTGTAGTACAGATACACTGCTCCACTGAAGAGACTGGCGTCGGTTAGGAGGCCATGGTGCAAATATTTGTCTTGAATAAACTGAGAGAGCTAGCTTGGGGGGGGCTACCGTGACCTCGACACCACCTGTTCTGCTGTTTGAAGACATCTGGCTGCTCTGCGCTTTCTTACACTCCACACTTTGGGTCGGGCGATAGTCCGGCTGAACCCCAATCTCTTGACACGCCACAATACATGGCAACAACAAATACAAACAATCATTTAGTGCAGCACCAGAGTAAATATGGGCAAACATCATGACTCCTTGGTGAAACCCTTTTCTAGTTTTTTTTTTTTTTTTACGTATGTTTTGCAAACACTACGAGGTTAAATATGTGGATAAACTGGAGGAGAAATTCTGCTTTAGATATCGAACCGATTTGTCGGACTTCCTTTGATGTTAATCCGGCGGTTTCTGTTTATTCGTGAGCCGTGAGTCGACAGCTGAACCTGTTTACAAGAATTTGAGAGAATGAGCGGCGGCGGCAGCACTGCTGTGGGGCTCAGACACAAACAGAGAGAGAGAGAGAGCTCTATTGTTCAGCCCACAATGAGACCGTGTGGAAAACCTCATAACTCCAGCGCAGTGCAGCTTTTCATGCGAGTGGGTTGACGGGATTCGGGTACAAGTGGACTCATGAATCAGGATCTTCAGAAGTGATTTGGCGACTGCGACTGCGCCCGCGGCCCGGCTGGAGACGAAGCCGACTCCCCAGGAGATGCCATGTTTTCATCCGGCGGCAATGATGAACGGGGTTTCCTCAGCCCGCACCGCAAGGGTGTGTGTGTGTGTGTGTGTGTGCGTGCGCGCACGTCCCCCCCAGCGTGCTCTGCTGCCGGTACCCACGGGGAGGCAGCCGGAGCTCGGCAGGCCGTCGCTCATTATCTCCCTCTCCCTGTTTCTATGTCTCTCGCCCTCGCTCTACTCTGCTGAGGCGCGGTGGCCTGCTTTCGCGGTGCACTGCTGTTTAAGCTGCGCGCACACACACACACACACACACACACACACACACACGACGGGTTGGTACACAAGATTCAGTGCAGGATGCTTCAGATGCAACTACTGTAAGCTGCAAAAGCATAACAATAGATTTTGTTATGCATTAATTGGTTGGGGGGTTTTTTGCCACTAGGGGCGACGGAACAAGCTGGAAACCCACCACTGACATATTATTGATGTGGTCAACATGCTAGCCAACAACTGCCTTTTCACGCGTCCAGCAGACACGGAGCGGCGTTGGCATTCATTTCCAGTCCTGGCGGTGGCGAAAGTCCGACCCTCGCTCTCCTTTTAGCTCGGGTCTGGTCGCCACCAACTCCCGAGACGCACATCCCGCTGCTAAAAGCTCCGGTCGCCGTCTCTAGCGGTGCTGGGCTGGAAAACCAACATAATGACGGGCAGCCACGATGCATTACGAGCAGCGTGAATACCGACTGGGCTGCTTGATTTAAACTAGTCTTTGAAGCCGCGGCGACGAGCCTGGTATCGCTACCCCACAAGAGACACGCAGAGAATCACTTTTGGCTATGACGGACGACTGTGACAGAATTTATTTTGGGGGGGGGGGGGGGAGGTTATTTGACCAATAAACTTGGTGCGGCAATGCAGCAAATGGCGAGCATATTCAGCACAACGACAGGCACACCAATTGAAAAACGAATTCACCTAGCCAAATGTACCCCGCCTGATGACCTACTGAGTTGTGGAGCAGCACTGCAGAGAAGCACTAAAATAGCACACGCTCATGGCTGGAAGAGGAGGGGGGGGATTCAACAAACACAGGCTCCCCTGCAGAACTTCCTCATCAACACCGAGTCATTAATACAATAATGAATTGGGAAACAATACCGTTGCTATGTGCTCTGCTAACAAGCTTCACAGTTAACACGATGGCTTTAAAATGACGCGAACCTGACTGACATTTCCTTTTGCACACTTTCCTTTGGTTTCTGGTTGCTACAGAACCAGCACTGTGTTCTCTGGGTGGGGGGTGGCAACTCTCGGATAACGTATTCAAAACGTGTAGACGTAGCACTGAATGTGTTAGGATTACTGTCTGCATACCAGCCTCTGTGCATATGTGTGTGGAATGGAGATCATGTTTGCAGAGAAAGGGGGGGGGGGGGTGGTACTGCAGAACTGGCTGTTCTAACTCCTGAAAATAACACCTTCCAGTACTTTACCCTTGCTCTGGCCATCCATTAATGAAGTGTATACACAATAACCCACCACAGTAAGCTGTGCATACATGGAAGCAGGCTGGTCACACCTGGCTGAAGAGGGGAGGATTGGAAAAGTGAGGGCCGAAAGACCTGACGGCACACAAATTCCCCAACACGTCATCCCGCCTGAAACGCGAGTACGAATTACGACACGGAAATACTTATGCAATTCATTTCACATCACTTTCTCTTTTTTTTTTTTTTTTGTACCCTGCCTCGTCATCGTGTCATGGTCTTCACCCAGTGTGCGGTGGAAAGTTGCATCAAGGCAGAAACCCGACGCTGGGGGGGGGATTGACTGTACCCCGTGACTTCCAAGGCACATGCAAGCCAACACTTGGGCACCATATTTAAACCACCGCCCCCTCTCTCTGTGGATGGACCGCTGCCCAGCTGGAAAGGTCGGAGGGCAGGAGAGAAGGCCGTCAAAACGGAGCGGGGGATCACTGGACCGTGGGCAGCCTTGGAGCCCATATAGCACATTACACTGCGGTTTGGCTCCTATAATCTGTAACAACTGCCCCTCTGACTTTCTGGACAAACATTTTTTGTGTTTTATGTATCCCAACTACTCGACAAAATCTCCTCAAACATGTGACCTGAGGTGGGCAATATGGTAACACAATTTAGCATTGCGTGTAAGCCCGAAGGCGGTTTCCCGGGACATTAAGGAGGTGCGTTTCTCCCAGGGGATCAGGCGTTTAGAACACCTGCCCCAACTGCTTAACTGCTTCTCGGCATTTGACGTGCGCTTTCACGCTGTAATAATGTGCAACTATGGGTTGTGTCAGAGCATGCCAGAGGAAAGGTGCTCATGAGCAACTGAATCAACAAAATGAGTGAATTCTCCAACAGAGCTGAATTTATTTAAACTGCGAGTGGTTTGGATTGAAAAGGCCATAACGAGCGACGTAGAAACATTTAACCCGTTGTCTGTCACCTGAACGATAAAAACATTTCATTTCGCCAACTCAAAGTCCTTGTCTCACAAAAACAGTTCTTTTTCGAGGGTAGGTATTATATGGGTACAGGGTAATATTGGTATTGCTGCATACGTTGGACGAGCCGTAACAAGAAACGGAAGTACAGTACTGAACTGAGGAGAGAAGACCGGCTTCGGCTTGGCCAGGGGCACCAACAAAGACAAAGCTGGCAACTTTGGGGGTTTCCTTTTGATTTTTTCAAAACCTCTTGTTTGGCACACCTACTTTACGTAATTGTTTTTCTTGCCATAAAGCCTATGCATACATGTATATGATAAGTAAAAACAAAAACAACTTTTTGAAGAGGAGCAGGCAGTTACAAAGTGCAAGTGAGAAAGGGGGTCCTGTTGAGGTGACTGCATGAAGTTAGCAGGCCTACTGCCCAGAAGGAAGAGGTGTTACCTGATAAGTGGGTTAGTATTGCTGTCAAGACATGCTCAGCAAGGTGATAGGCTTCAGCCACCCATTCGTCGATGGCCTCTACCTCTTTGGAATACGTGCTGTCGAACACACGGTTGCTTTGGGAACATGGAGGATTAGGGACTGAGGTAATGGAAGACTGCTGTATAGATGTGGCATTGGGGTTAGCTTTGTCCTGGTCAGGAACCTCTGACTGGAGAGACGCCATCTCCTCCTCCTGACTGCTGCCCAGCTCTTTGAGAGCACTGATAGTAAGCTGCTCTTGTTCAAGATCCATCACCATGGTTGGGGTGGGATGGGGAGGAGGCAAACCAGTTTTGCAGACGTCTTTCTTGGAGGGAACACCTTGGTGCGTGTCGTCAGGTTCTTCATCCTGCCTCGATTTCAGGCACTCTCGCATGAACTCCACAAAGCTGTCTGTCGGCTCAGAAAGCGGGTTGTTCTGGTCAATGACTTCTGGGTTGCTTGTTGTGTCGGATGCATGGTGAGCTGCTCTGGTGTCTTGCTGGATGTTTGAGCCAATGTTCCGTGCTGGGGGGGAATCGCCATTTGCAACGTTATCTGTAACAATGTCAGTGGCTATTTTCTTATTGAAATCTTGCTCATTAATGCTGCTAATTATCTCACTTTGGAAAGCGGAATAGGGGTCTTGGGGGTATTCTCTTAGAGATGGCTGACCAACTGGCTTGGGGAAGGCTTCGTCATCATTTGCCGAAGTGAAATCATCTAGATTTTGACTGACCTCTGGAACGTCCTTTTGTGCAGTGCTTGCATGTCGTGTTTCAACATGGACTTGAGAAGGATCAGAGAGAAACCGCTCCTTAGCATTGTTTAGCCCTTTGTCGTCAATGTCATCCAAGGGAGAGGACGCATCATAATCATAATCAAATGATTGTCTGTCATATATATCATCTTGCATGAAGCTTGTTTTAGAAAGGGAAGCCGTCTCCATGTAAGCCTCTTTGGCAGCTGTGTTGCTCTTTTCGTCCACTTTGGATTGGGTGTAAGGAGTTGGTTCCATGAACGCAAGATCAGTCTTGCAAGGTTTGACAAGGATATCTTGTGCTTCATCTGACCACTCGTCGTCATTGTCGGGGAAGTCCACCTCTTCATTTGTTACTATGAAAGGGGAGGGTTCATCATTTACTTTATTGGAGGTGGTCTGGGATTTTTCAGATTGCGTTTGGGATAAATCAGTTGTGGCGTCTTTCGAATCAGTTTGACTGGGTAGGGCCTCAGGTTTTGATGCAGATTCCTGATGGACTGTCTCAGGAAGTGTTTTGAGTATCTTGTGTTGGGGAGAGTATTCGGTATCAGAGTCAACAGGGGAGGATGGAGGAGAGTAGCCCTCCATGAATTCAGTTTCTAAGGGGCGTGTCTTGGGCGATTCATTTTTACTGTCGTCTGGCCCTGGTTCTGGGGTTTTTGGAGCCTCTCTGGCTGGGTCTTTTACAACCTCATAATCCTCATCTTCCTCTGCCTCGAGCTCCATTTCCATCTCCTCTTCACTGTAATTTGGCTCATCAGTCTCAATAACATTAATTGTTGGAACCTGCATTAGCTTCCTCTCAGACTTTGGTGGAGGAGTCACCGTTTCCTCAGTGGGAAGACTGGGAG
This sequence comes from Enoplosus armatus, assembly GCF_043641665.1. Lineage (NCBI taxonomy): Eukaryota > Metazoa > Chordata > Actinopteri > Centrarchiformes > Enoplosidae > Enoplosus > Enoplosus armatus. Next base: position 14,899,828 of record NC_092202.1, read on the forward strand.
CGGCAGAAGCAGGGATAGTGGTAGGATCATTTGAAACTGCTGGATCGGATGATGTAGGAGGAACAGTGACACCATCTTCAATGACAGTATCATCGGACTCTCCTGAGCTGTCCGCTTCACTTGCCTCTGGGGGCTCTAGATCTCCGGTCCAAGTGGCCTTCTTGTCGTCTGAAACATTCTGTTTAGCATCCGTGCCAACTGGTGGGAAGGCAGGAGCTGGGGAGCCAAAGCCTGCAAGAGGTGCGGGTGAAGCAGGAGGCACTGAATCCAGATTTGATGGAGCCGGGACACCTGATTTTTCCTGCTGATCCCACATGTAGGCTGTTGGCAAAAAACTAAGGTCAAACTCAGGCTCCTCCTCAACACTTGGCTGCCTCTGTGCTTCACTGTGCTCGTCATTCAGTTTTGGAGCTTCGACAGGAGAATCCATGAAAGCATCAGGGACACCGGCAAAGGCGGCAGGAGCATCAGGGGTATCTATGTCAGCCTCCTTTGATGCAACATTGTCTGAAGTCAGGGTGCCTTTAATTAAATCTACAGCATCGAAGTCTGGCACAGGAGGTAAATGAGCCTTCATCCACTCTTCTGTTTCTTCAAACTCATTCACTTGTCTTAAATCCCCAAGTACTTCAAAGGGGGATTCTGGTGACTCTTGCTCAGCAGAGCCTCCCCTTTTCTGGACAGTTGGCGTAGTTTTCTCAGTGGGAGATTTTGGGGTCTCAGTGGGAGATTTCTCATGGTGGCGGTCTCTGAAGTGAGAGAAGCCGCCGTCGCTTCTAAAATCAGGTTCTTTCTTTTTGGCGGCAAGAGCTTCCAGTGCCTTTATTCGCTCCGAAACTGGAGATGTCTTTATCGGTGAATCCGGTTGTTCATCTGGCGGCCCGGCTTCACTCCCGTATTTACCAGGGGTGAAAGAGCCAGGTTGGGAAGGAAAGCGAAGGGATGTCGCTACACCTTCGCAGGGCTTGTCAGAGCCCAAGACCACTCTTTTGTCTGCATCACCATGCATGAAGAACGGCAGCAAAGAGGAAAAAGGAGGGGGTCATATAAATCACAGTCACTTAACTCCCATGCACTTCTAATATTACACAGCGAGGCCTTAATGTTGCAGCCCAAGCATTCATGCAATTGCATCATGGAAATGTAAGGCGGATTCATATAATGGATCGGATCTTCTCTCTTTGCGTGCTGCTCTTAACTACTCCACAAAGTTGCCATCAGGCAGCACTCAGTATGGCAACTTGAATGATCCGAATGATCAAATGAAGCAGCAAAAGAAATAAAACCTCACTCACTGATAGACTTAAAACATTGTGTGTGGCCACGGTGACTGCATGTCAGTTGCAGTTTGTATAGCAAGTGTATATGACTCGCTGTACACTTGCAGGCTTGAAAGCAGTTTCTTTTTGATCGTATTTGCTTGATTGCTTGTTGGTGAACAGTATACAGTTTCTCTGAGAATATTTCATCAATAAAATCAGAGAGTCAACTCAAACATACGACAAGTCAACTCTCCCCTCAGTTTCATGTAATCTGACCTTTGACTTAAGCCCCAAGTACTTTTTGGTTATGTGCGTATGAGAGCCGCTAGTGGTGACTATGTAAGACACCTTCACCGGGGATGCTATATCACAACACATTCTTCGTAGAAAGACTGACCAAACGACATCTCCCCAGTGCGCCGGTGCTTTGGCAAGTCACGATAAACGAATCATTACCTACTGAAAACCCTCTGATGCGACAGATATGGACTACAGATCTTCTACCCGACAAAGTATGAGGCTGTTTTGTTGTGTAAAGCTTCATGTGACTTGGAAGTTTGGCTATTTTCAAATGTAATTTTTTTTTTTTTCTAAAGAAATGTATTTGTGCCAATAGGCTTGGGTGTCCACTAATGTACCCCTACTCTCCCTACAGATCTCAATTGCTGTTTTCAATTACAAAACACCGGCGACAAGTTTTGACCTAGCCAACAAGCTACATAGCAAAGATGGAAAACTGATTTAGTAATTAGCCAGGTGCACAATGTTCCTCAATAACATTTTGCTTCCCCAGCAGTACTTTGAACTAAAACATGGTCAACTTGGCACATGTTGGGTCCCCCAATTTCAGTTTTAAAAAGCATTTAAGCATTGAATTAGCTGCACGTAAACACAAGTCTATCGAGAGTTCACTGGCTGTTCATTAAAGAGGTAAACCATCAGGGAGGCCAATAAAATTGTCAGCCCTGTCATGTAATTCTAATCATAACAGTTCTGCCTAGAAAATGCAAATTAGACAGGCGGCTGATGAGAACAATTTCTTGCAAATATTTTTCAAACACAATAGAAAAGAAAAGAATAAATCTCAAATATGTCTCAAACACTCCTTCATTCTACTTCATTCATTGTCATGGTCGGTTACTTGCTCCATAATTAGTCATTCTTAAATGCCCATTATGACATCAAAATTATGTAACGTTCCGATACTGAAATGCTGAAAAATATGCCAAGCGTTAGATAATACTGCTGTCCCCGTGTAGTTAATCAGGTCATTTCAACGCCACCACTTCCTCAGCCACACAGCTGAGGAGGCTTTTACAGTCACTATGATGGCAGGGCCCCTCTCCAAAGCCATGTGGCCCCTAGCTATCCTGGAGGCCACAGAGTTCCAAAGACGTTCGAGGCAACTGTTCCAACAATCCCGTGATCCCTTCCAGCACCAATGATCTCCCATGTCATTTCCAACACCCGACATCAAGCCATCACGACAGGGGAAGTGGCAGCTATATTAGGAAATGAACCTCAGCGGCCCAGCTCAACCTATGCACGCCAACCTCCATCGTGGTTGAACTTTTACCCAGCAAGCACTCTTTAAAAAAAAGAAAATAAAAAAGGTATTTCAAGATCAATCAGCTCTGTCCTACTTCAAGTGAACCTTGAATGTTAGCTGTGTTGTCAGCATGATCCATGACCCCACCCCTCCCCCCCTGCCACTGTATAGACACAGACTTTTCCACTGATGCCCAGCTGACTGGTCCACTTTGTCTTGGCTAGGACGGTCATCACCCCTGCGCCACAATACAACGCCTTGTTCAAACTAGGCCACATAAACAGACTTTCCATCTTGCCAGCAGTGTTGTAGTCCTTTGGCTCTGTACTAGTAAACAAATTTCAAAACAACTAGTGCTGAACATCCACGGATGTTAGACAGAGCCAGCTACTTGATTAGAACCTAGTTTTCCAGGGGGACTAATTCAGAAGTGGCTTTATGAACATGGCACAGACAAAGCTGTCAACAACTTGTTTCTAATAGGCCACTAGTCATGTACCATCTGCCAAATGAGACCTCAGTGGCCTTCCACGGGTGATTTATGTAATCTGAATCTCTGCAGTAACTGGAGTTGAGTGATTGTGTATGTGGGTATCAAAAATATATATTTGTTAGCATTGGCAAAAACCTCTTTCTACCCTGAATGTGAAATGTCATTCCTGACCTTGAGGAGCAGCATGTGTGACAAAAATAATATCAACTCAAGGTCCGCCTACGAGTTTCATCACTCCATCTCATAGTCTTTGGTCATGTCAACATCGGTTATGTGATAACATGTGGTTGTATATTGGGGGGGGGGGGGGGTCATAAGCCTTGTCTCTTGGTTCAAAGACACTCAGAAAAAGGCAGTAAGTGGACCTTGAGCTGGGATTATTGTTTCACAAATGCTCTTCAAATAACATTTACCACAATGGCACTTTTAAAAGAGCACCCAGGAACTAGTCTAGCTCGGTCTTCCTCACTAATTTTCCTTCAACAATGAATTTAGTTAGAATCCCCAGGCATTGATTTACTGACAAAACACTGTAATGCATAAGCCAAGTCAGATATTGCTTGCCGAGAAGCAGATGAGTCAGTAAGAGTTCGAATTCCACAGGGTGCAGTCACGCCCTGTCATTCCTCACTTAGAGTGAATAGGTTGGATGCCTGTGACATAAGCGTGTAATGGTAACGTGTGACTGGGAATACTTTGTGGCTCATGTTATCATCTACCCATTTAACAAACACTACTTTGTGCACGGTATTGGCTACCATTTGTTCGCTGTCCGCACACAGTGTGGGCCTGCAACACTGGTAAAAATCATAGCACAAAAAGAATCTGAAAATAAAGAAGCAAAACTGGTCAAAGAAAACCTAATTTTTAATGCTTAAGCAAGGATGTGAAACATGCAAAGTCTACGAAGCCATAAGCAGATAGTGGGGTGGAGGGCGAGGGAGCAGCCGCAGGCAATGGCGGGCCCAGGCTGCTGGGCGGTGGATGATACCTCCAGTGCCACTCATCCTCCGGGGCCTGGTTGCTACTTGGGGCTGTGTGTGTGTGTGTGTGTGTGTGTGGGGGGGCTTGGATACTAGGGCAGCAGGAAGATAGGACCAACCCTCTGGGACGCCAACTGATCCAATTTTAGGTTTCTGCTCTTGTGCGCACAATGTGAACTTGAACTTCTCTGCTTTCTTAAAATAAGGTGGCAATCTTGGGATTATCTTGAACCTACAGCGAGCGCTGCTGACCTAAATAATCGCTCGCTAGCAGGCGGTAAAGACTGACACGGATCAGATTGCTAGCAGCTGCGGGGGTGAGGTTTTACGGATCTAATTCTCGGTGTCTGTAGAGATCCTGGAGAAAAGGCGAGAACAAGCAGCAGTGAATTCTGAAAGGACTGCTGTTGATTCGTGCTAGTTACTGCTGGTGATTTGTGCCAATTTGATCTATCACCTCAAAGGAAACGGGGGGAACATTTTTCTAAATGTACCACGTGTGGAAATATCTGTGTAGGCTGTTGGTTGAGCTCAGATTATGCGCAGATTCGCAGCCCTAACAATAAGCTAACAATGAAATCTGTCAATAGGTCGAGAAGGCTATTTATGGCACGAGCTAGAAAAGGTTTCATCTCAAGTTGCAGCGGGGGGTTGGTGGTGGTGAAGAATTACAATTAGTGTAGCGACTGACGGTCAGCAGTGCTGGGAACAGATGGAATACCGTGACATGGTTTGCAGGAGGAGGGGCGGGCAAAGGCCGAGATCGAGCTGGGAGAGGAGCTGGGGTTAGGACTGGGAGTTCGCTATGTTGTCGGTTCTTTGCAAGTTCGTTCTATTTTTGTTGCGAGCAGGAGAGGGGCACTAGAAAGAGGGATGAAGTAAAAGCAGTACAGCAGCAGGCCAGCGAGAGAGTACAGAACAGAGGTGGGGGGGAGGGGGGCAGGCGAGAGAGCAGGCGAGCATCGTAAGAGAACCATACACTTGCCTTGAGGAGACTGAATGAGAGATACAGGCGAAGAGGAAAGAAAGGAATCTGGAAAAATAAAAAGGACAGAAGAATGGTCATCCTAGAAGAAAGGAACTCCTAACCACGGCACCAAGTAAAGGCATTCAAATCAAGAGAAAACAAGGAGTTAACTTATCCAGCCTTAACAACTCTACATGCTACACAAACTACTTCAAATTAAAAAAGGACCAGGAAATACAAATGTTCACAGAGATGCCCCCATGCATATGCTCTCATTGTTTACTTTAGGAAACCTAGAACTTTAACACATGCACTTATACTTGCTATGTAGGCAGGACCAAGACAGTTTACTCAACAGACAAAAAGCACTTTTCAGCACTTTGCTTTAGCGTTGCTATGAGCAATCAGAAGGGCTTCCCACAAAGTAACTACAACCGAAAGACAAGCCTTTCTTCTTTAGTACGATAGACACCAGCAGGATTTCATGCGCACTACATGGGGGTGGGTTTTTTTTTTGGTCATGGTTTGGTCTAGGGTTCTTCCAACGTTTTGTTGTTTGGTCCCTTTCCTGTTTCAACATGACAATGCCTCCGTGTACAAAGCTGGCCCCATAAAAGACGCCCTTTCCCCAGCTTGGCGTGGAAGAACTTGACTGGCCCCGCACAGAGCCCAGACCTTCACCCCGTCCAACAACCTTTGGGGTTAACTGGAATTGGACTGCGAGCCAGACCTTAAATCGCCCAACACCGGTGTTGGGACCGCTCTTGTGTCTGAATGGCCGGGTTCCAACATCTGGTGGAGAGCCTGAAACCAGAAGAGTGGGGGCTGGACTGTTAGGTCCCCTATGTTTTTGGACAAAGTAGTGTAACTTTGCAACCATTTCTGTAGAAGATTTTAGGACATTACATCTTGCATTATGAACGCAGCCTCCATCGAGGTGAGGAGCGGAAGTCATTAGGAGTCCACACCTCCTCCTTTGTTATCGGGTTGGAAGTGCCAGGAGAGAAATATCTTGACTCATGGGTAAGAACTGAAGATGTGCAAGTTTCAGGTTCACTTGAAAAAAAAAAAAAAAGAAAGAAAAAAGGGAGGTGCAGCATCTCCCTTCAGTTCAGCTCAAATGTGTGTGTACAGGCTGGGCAGGTTGGGGTTGGTGTGCCCTCGCGGGACAGCATTCCTTCTCTCGGATTCATGCGGCTGTTAGCCTCTTGTCACACCACACCTTCACTTTTTAACAAAAGGGCAAGCTCAAAGTCTTAGCAGAGTCTCGCAGAGTTAAGAGGGCTGCAAGAAGGTAATCGCCGCGCAAAAAACATAGATATGAACTATGACAGTATTACAAAAACATGCTTAAATGTCGTGGTTCGACAAAAACCATGGCGTCAAAGCATTTGAAATCACAAACACTTTCACTGTTGACAAACACAACAAGTTATAGGTCACAATGATAATAAAAAATATAAAGTGTGTAAATTATGGGAATAGGTCTTTTCATTAAAATGTGAAGCTGTGAAAACAAAACAAAAGCACACCCACATACAGATCTAAAGCAGGACTGCATATGACTTGAGTGCATGTGACAGGGTTTTAAACACAGCGGAGGGGGGTGGGGGGTGGGGTGGAAACAAAGCTAAATGTATGAAGGAGAACTGACAGAACTGATTGAATATTAAATTTAATTTAAAAGCTGCATTAAGTTATTTTCGGGGGGAAGGCAGCAGACAAGCTTATAAAAAGATGTTCCGACACACGTGTCAGCAAACGGGTTTTACAATCCCAGAAGACGTGGAGCAATGTTAGCATCCCAAATGGTGGAGTGTTTCTGCCCACCGTGAGTCCAATATCCGTTCTCCTTTAAGCTCTGCAGTCTACCAGCGCCTGAGGAATAAAAATATCCGTCTCTTTTAGCGGCTGGATGTGCCACTTTCTTCGGCGGTTCTTTTTGTCCTTTGTCCTGCTGCTCGGTGCTGGACAGGTGGTCAGTTTACCAGAGCTTTTTTTTTTTTTTTTTTTTTATAGCTGGAAATAAGGCTCAGGAGATCGGAGGTTTGTGGGTCATACAACCAAAACAATGAGCTAAAAGAGGCTGAAATTCAATTTCACATCGCCACTTGATCTATTGTTAATATAGAAAATGTCCACTTGTAGAAATGATCATTTAGGGTTAGACTGCCCTCAGTAAACATTCCAAATACTACAGTTCTTCTGGGTTAAATCTGTCAATGGCAGACAGGAGCTGGAAGGCAGACCTCTGACTTTCTTATCATCGCTCATCTCTTAGTGGATGTGATGGTGCAGGGCGGGTCTACTGCCGTGTCCACCGTCCGCTGCAGCTAGCTATCCTGTGCTGTCCACCCCCGAGGGCTATCTGATCTGCCTCTGTGACCTCAGTGATATGGTCCGCTCCAGCGGGGAGTGGAGGGAGGGAGGGAGGAGGGTTGTCTTGGCAAGACAAGTGCAGAGAGAGAGAAAGAGAGAGAGAGAGAAAGGGGGGGGGGGCTGAAAGAACTCTGTGTTCCTTTGAAGCTTTGCTTGTGTGCTTTACTTTTCAAATGGTTTACAGTCAGCGCCCATCTTGACCGGCGAATCAGAAGCACGTTTCAATTCAAAACACGAGCTCCTTCAAACAACACTGATGAGAATTGATACGGGAGCAAAAAAAGAAAAAAACAAACCTATTCTTTTCACGAAGGTTTAGGAAGGAAATGTGCGTTAATCACGACTGCTGTGCGTCACTCAAGTTTGGCCCACTGCTATTACAGTAATTTGAGTTTTGTGAACTCATCAAAACGATAGAAAGTTATGTAAAACCTATTTTTTTCCCCCTCGACATTTTCTTCAGCGAAAGGTGGGGTTTGATGCCTCCAGTGATATGAAAAGGTTACTTTAAACATTCCTGTGGTGAAATATGAGCACAGATACAACAGGGAACTGCAGCTGTCACACAGTGAGCTGAGGATTATTGCACCTGGCGGGGTTGCTGCAACAATCTGAGGTGCTAAAGTGCTTTTCACAAACAAAAAAACAACAAGATTACACGTAATGCAGCGATACCAATACTCCGAGGCTAACCCCACCCCCCCGCCCGAAGATCTGATGCAACGCGCTTTGAGAAATGAGGTCCTCGTTTTGAAGTGTGCCACTTCCTTTGTGACTAGTGCCACCCGTCAGCATGCCAGTCAAGTGGAATGGGGCCCGGCCACAGACTAGAAGGTGGAAAGGCGGCCCGATGTGACGTCCACGGGCTGAAAGATGAACCTAGCGTGGATTACTACGAAAAAATACTACGATGGAAAACTGTCTTTTTTAAAAAGAGAGCTATCGACAGATTATTTCCAATTGCTTCGACTTCACTGTTTCCTGACCAACATTAAAAAGACACTGCAATTACAAATCAGCACTTCCTGTAGATGTTTCAAATTACCGAGAAAGGGGAGAGGATGCCATTAAAGCCACAAGTTTTATTGACTGATTACTTAATGAAATATGCATCTCTGTTGGGAGGCTTTTTCATAAAACATATAAGTATAAAACCGGGGAAACAACAGTAAGTAAACAACAGCCGCCATTTGAGAATTTTCGGGGGGATTCATATTTCCTAACCAGTCATTTTTTACTAATACATTACATTTTCATCCTGCAGTTACGTCATGCCAAAGCAACACAGTAAACCTTTTCAAACCTGTCTGCCTCAAAAAATATGTACTAAAAAAAATCCTCCTTTAGTTGGTTTTATTTTCAGTGAACAGAAGTGAATGTGCTACAATACAGATATTTATATTGTAGAAAAGTTGCAAAAAAGAGACATCTGTTGCCAACCTCACCAAATATGTTAAGGTAGGTCACGTCTAAAAGAAAGAAACCCCCCCCCCAGCATCTTTCCATATGATGTGTATGCAGAGGAGGGCCCAAAGCCAGTATTTTTGAGGTGACTCAGCAGTGCTGTAATGACTAAGGTTTGTTATCTGCCGCGGAATGATCACTGGGAGGTCGGTCAGGGCTCCAGGACCACCATTTATTTTCACAGCCGAGTTTTCTGGAGCTCTGCCTGCGAAATTGTTATTATTAGTCCAGGCACACAAAGACTAGCTCGAACAGAAGCCTCGGAAAAAGCTGTGTTTGCCACCTCCACCACCACCACAGAGCTACACAAAACTACCCTCTGCATGTAATTATCAGCATCATCATCATCATCATCCGGCGCAGAAATTCCCAAACAAATTTTCTGGGACAGCGTGGAGCCACCCGTAATTGTGGATTAATAGGCTAGATTATACCGGGGTCGTTTTTAAATTGTACTGTGCATCACCTGATTGTACGCATGGAAAGAATCGTGGTCCTAAATGGTTCCTTGTGAGAAGCTTTTCTTTTGTGCCCCAGTAGATTTCATTTTTGCTTTCCTCTCCTTTAGTGATAGCAGCTTCCAAGACCATAATCCAGTGAGGCGTCACGTGCCACACCCTGCCACATCCAGTTGACGCCCATGACCACATGTGCCATAACGCCTCATAGAGCCTACAACCCATCTGATTAACAGAACACGGCTTTGAAGGATTTTCAAATGGCTCACATGTAAGCTTTTTTGAGCCCCAAATCAGAAAGCTTAACACAAACACACACATACTGATAGTGAAGCTGCCACTCCCTCCTACACAATAACCTGCCAATAAAGGCCTGGCAGACAACACTGGTCCCTGTGTTTTAATTAGGCTCGTCTGGACTGTGCAACCTGAAAATGTCAAAAAAAAAGAAAGAAAAAAACAGAGTGCAAAACTGGAGGTGGTGACAGTTAGTAGACATGAAATGAATGACAGTGCTGATGTTTTGTTCTGGGACTCTTACCCGACACACACACATTAAAAAAAAAAAAAAGGGGCAATGCGCCTTTAAGAGGTCCTCCTTCGCTGGCAGTTGCCCAGTAACAATGCATCTGCAGTGCAGAGCATCGCAACATTTAGCATCGATAACGCTTTGTCACCCCAAACCTCCCTGTAGAAAAACACCCGTGTTTTGTTTATCATTTAACAACAACAACAACAACAACAACAACAAAAAAAAGGCACCCGACTCGCAGAACGATGACGTGAGACTGCGTTAAAAGTCAGCGGGACACATATTTCACTTCGGCTAGCATCAAATGTAACAAGCAGCACGTATATTTTTTTTTAATACGTTTTTTTTTTTATTTTTCATACGAATTGAACCCGCCAACCACGCAGCCTCCTTGCGACAACGTTATAACAACGCTGCTAATTCCGTGTTTCGCTGCATAGAGGACCATTTCGGCTGTCCGAAGGCACCGTTTAGTTAAATGTCTTGTCTCATGGTCGACACCGGCTAACGTTATAGGTTGTGCTTCCGCCTATTACCGGGGCGACTTCAAGCTAGCAGATTCAGAAATGACGTTTTGTGTAAAGTTATCGCCATAACAGGCAGCGGCGTGCGCCGGGGCCAGGCCGAGGCTACATCGGACATGATTGGTGGCCGTGTGTCCGGGCATGTTCACCACCACAGGTGTTTCCAATTATATCTGAAACACCCGTAACAACCACGCACAGGCTAACAACAGGCAATATAAAAGACAAGGGTTTATACATTACAGTGGCTACAGTGCTAATTTGAATTATTGCGTCATGGACTTGACGTAAACCGATGAAAGCGTCAATATGCCTGCGAATAAACACGAAACACACGGTTTAATAGTATTTAATGGTAAAACATTAACGTGGAACATTTGGCTAGCTCATTTAACGTCGGGCGATTTCTTACCGGACATCTTTGATTCTTTGGCAGCAGAATTCTGTCCATCGGCAAACCCTTGCGACGATGATATCTGGGCGGACTGAGTCATTGGATCCATTTTGCTGTAGTTTCAAAACTGCACAAAGGCGGTGAAATGTCTGTCGTCTCGGTTTAAAATCGTCTTGTGCTGTCCTTTGGAGGTGTTTACGTCGTCTGACTTTCCTCAAATTTCCCCAAGAGCGGGACTCGGATCCGCACCTTAACGCAACGTCCGAGCACTGAGAGGTTGACAGAGATGGAGGGAAACAAGGCGGACTATGGAGGGAGGAGGGAGGAGGGAGGGGGGGGTATGTCGGGTGAGATACGTTCAAGGTATCCGCTCAGGCTCCTACACCCGATCTCCAACCTGACGGACTGCGCTTGTCTCCTGCGTTTACGTACAATAACAGAAAACCATCAAATGACTATAGTTGCCACCACTCGTTGATTTGTCCTCCGTTGTGCCTGCCTTTTGAAAATAATACATTCCAGCAACTCCTGTGTCGGCAACAATCCCACCGTGCCAGACAAAAAGTGTCGTTCTGTTGTGAAGTTCAAACGCGCTGTGGAAATATTCGACTGCACTTGAAGGCAGCGGGAGGAATATTCCTGAACACAGACACCATGTCATACCTGCTCTGAACAAAAGTGGGATTTTGTATTTCGGCCATTAGCCGTTATATCATTAGGAGGGTGCATTTGTATGTATTTGAAGTAAACGACATCCAGACCCCAAATATTTCCAATACATCATTTGGTAATTATGGTTTAAACGCGTCAAACGAATGTGTTGTTTGAGCTGTTTGTAACAAAGCCAGCTATTCCACATTGATAAAATAGCTTTGAATATTGATGAAGACGCAGTGACCTCACGGTTACATTACAATTTCGTACAATTCCAAACTGTGCGGGTTTGACTGTAGCCTGTTTTCCATTATGTAATGGTTACCTTTGTTCCATTTTGTAGCAATATGTCACGTAACGGCATAATGCTGCCCTCTGCTGGGGGTGTCTACGAATAACGTACTATGAACTACATTTCCCAGCATGCGCGAGAGGAAACCCGCGTGCGCAGTGGCCACGATCTACAACCGTGGGGATGGGCCTGTCGGCGTTCAACCGCGCTTGACAGCGAAGTGCGTGTCGTTGTGAGATCTGCTCTGTTACGCAAACGCAGAGGCTGGGAACACACCGCGAGTGCCTTCTGGGCAGACTGAACTGCGCGGCAAAAGAAGACGGACACAAACAAAAACATGTGGCTGAGGCAGTGAGAAAACGGGTACGTAATCTCTTACACGCTGGTCAAATTGGACGCCAGTAAGAGCTTGAGAGCGAGTCGGTCTCGCGGCATATGGGGGCGATATATATTTCGCGAGGGTGTTTTGGGGCACACGCCGTTATCCAAAAGTGGAGAGTTTAGCTAACTAGCGGCTCGTTAGCCTGTTAGCTGCTACTCACAACAGCCTTCATTCAGACCGCTGCTGCCGAGCTATTTGTCACAGTGCGGGTCACTTTCCGGCTCAGGGTATTTCCGTACTTCATCTCGCTTATTTAAACAACGTAGTGTTCATTCAGCAAATTAGCGCCGGCAGCAAGCCGGAATGGGTAGCAAACGTTAACTTTACTTGGTAAAGTTAGCTAGTTAGCCTAGGTCAGCCAGCCCGGCTAGCAAATGAATTAATCTACCGGAGCGTTTCGGTCTGTGTTGAAATACTCTGGGGCATTTGTGATGTTAGAGGGACACCCCCGACGTATTAATCGGAGCCATGAGCCTCGGCGTGCTTTTATTTGAAGCTTTGCATTGAATGTAGCAGTGGGAGTGCCCCGCCCACCAAAGCGCCATGAAGCCCATGTTAGCGGCATCGATGTAACCAACATTACGCAACGAGTCAAGCTGCTCAGCTGCGGGTCACTGTCTCGCTCTATGTTTTATTTGTTTACCGTGCCGTGGATCTAATAACGTGGGCGACATTATTATTGCTGAGATTATCAAAGGGACGTTTATTAATGCAGGGACGCCTCCGCAATAATATATCACAAACCATGTTTTGCTTATCGGGAAACACTTGTGTAACTTATATAAGCAAACAGTGTTTAAAGCGTTAAAGCTGCTTATTACTGAAAAAGACTATACTGAAATAAGCGTTTAAAAAAAAAAAAAAAAAAAAAATGAAACCAAATCAACAATGCTCTACAAACGGGTATTGTGTGTGTGTGTGTATCAAAGCCTGATATATCTTCTTCCTCTGTGCCATTTACCTGCATTGTTGTCCAAAAACTATTAAAAAACACACCTGTGAGCACTGGGTGACATGTTGCTTCATTGCCATGAACACACACAGACACTGTAGTATCCCACACACGCCGTCCTGCTGCCCCAAATACTCGTTAGAGCATCAAATGTGGATTAATCCGCCGCTGAAAATAGTCCCCAACAAATGCCCTATTTCCTCCCGTTGGAGCAATGTTTGTTAAAAACTACAGTGGCCAGTTGTGGAAAGTCAAAAAATTTTTTTTTAAATAAATAAATAATACAGACAGGGTAAGGAGGCCTTCTTTTGACTTTTCCTACTTTCTACAGCATCTGTGTGTGATTATTGATGTGGAGTTGAACTGACCGCTCTGTGACATTCAGTACTGCAGGTGAGGAGAGCATCTGAGTTGACTGACGGCGGACATCATGGGTTTGCACTCAGCCCAGAAGAAGCACTTCCCCCTGCGGGGGATCGACGGTGTGGTTCAGCTGTTCGATGCTGAGCTCCGCAAGTCCGAGCCAGACTTAGCACTTCTCTCCCTGGTCCTCGGTTTCGTCGAGCACTTCCTAGCTGTGAACCGGGTCGTCCCCATAAACGTTCCGGGGGTTCGGTTTGAACCACTGGAGCCGGACTGTCCCAACTCCTGCTTCCCCACGGTGGAGCTGGGCATGATTTCTGCACTGTACGAGCGCTTCACGGCCCAGATCCGCGGAGCGGTGGACCTGTCCCAGTACCGGAGGACTGCTGCAGGGTCCAGCAGGGAGCTGGTGAAGAAAGTGTCAGATGTGATCTGGAACAGTCTAAGCCGCTCTTACTTCAAGGACCGGGCCCACATCCAGTCCCTCTTCAGTCTCATCACTGGTACGACATAACAAATACTACAGTGACATTACTTTCTATGAAGATGTTTGTTACGGAGATCAACTTGGAATTAGTGATGTAAAACTGGTGAAAGTCACATATTTGTCAAATCTGAACCAGGTACCAAACTGGACAGCTCTGGCGTGGCATTTGCTGTGGTGGCGGCCTGCCAAGTCCTAGGCCTGAAGGACGTCCACCTGGCTCTCTCCGAGGACCACGCCTGGGTGATTTTCGGCAAAAACGGCGAAGAGACGGCCGAGGTCACCTGGCACGGGAAGGGCAACGAGGACCGGCGAGGACAAACGGTCACAGGTGGAGTCAGCGAGAAGGTGAGGCCTCGCCTCCAGTTGCCTGAAATAATGATGAAGTTCCCTCTACAAGATTTTAATACTCACATTGCTGTTGCCTGTATGTTTGTGTGTGTGTGTCTCCCTCAGAGCTGGCTGTATCTGAAGGGCTCCTACATGAAATGTGACAGGAACATGGAGGTGGCCTTCATGGTCTGCGCCATCAACCCCTCGCTGGACTTGCACACTGACAGCTCGGAGCTCCTGCAGCTGCAACAGGTGAGCCGCGAGCCCGGACCACAAAGTTCAGTTTCACAGTAGACGCGAGGAGGAAGCGGTGACCTAAATGTCAGCGAGCCTACAAATGTTCAGTGACAGTTTGATTTTCTTGCGTATATAAACTGACTTCCACTTTTTTTTTTACTGAAACCTCACTAAGACCCACTGTGTGATTTCCATACATAGGATTTATTTATCTGGGCACACCACCTTACTGAATTGTGTATTTATTTATTCCTTACTTTCAACCATGAATTCATAAGCAGTTTAGTTTGTAAAATGGCCCCTTTTTTTTAATAGAGAAATGGTGGAAACATACTCCTGTTACGTCTCAGCATAATGTACATTTCAGCACAAGCACACAGCTGTTAAGAGACGGCCTGCTGTTTGCTAAAAGACTCATATAAAACGGGGAATTCTGTCGGACAAAGCCTGTTTCACATGAAGGCCCCGTTACTTCCCACAGTTGGTGCGAATGAAGGGCCACTATTTGCGTTATGGCCATCACTTATGAAGGGAAACACCTGCCCGCCTGTTGCTCTCTCTGATCTCTTTCTTCCCCCCCTGTTTTGACAGAAACTCCTCTGGTTGCTGTACGAGCGAGGCGACCTGGACAGGTGAGGGTTTGGTGTTGGCGAAGTTGGTGAGGAATGAAGCGTTGATGTGTACGCTAAACTAAAAACAAAATCCCCCCCCCCGACCTCCTCCTGTCGTGTCCTGTCCTGTCCACCAGGTATCCTATGGCCATGGGAACTCTGGCAGACCTTGAAGACCAGGATCCAATTCCAGGCAAGGAGAACCCCTTGGAAATCCACCTCAAGGTCAGACTCTCAGAGTTCCACTGTTTCCCAAAATATTGGAACGATTCATTTAGAAGAAAAAATGAATGTTATGGAACAACGTGGGATCAGTCTCAGTATCTAAAACTGTGTGTATCTTCACAGATCAGGATGTTTAACAGGAAGTCGTTTTTTCCTGTTCTCTCTCTCTCTCTCTCTCTTAGGCGGTCAATTCTGCCCAGAAGCACTACAACAAC
Organism: Enoplosus armatus; assembly: GCF_043641665.1. Classification (NCBI taxonomy): domain Eukaryota; kingdom Metazoa; phylum Chordata; class Actinopteri; order Centrarchiformes; family Enoplosidae; genus Enoplosus; species Enoplosus armatus. The sequence goes on from NC_092202.1 coordinate 14,915,581, forward strand.
GAGCACATCTACCCCTACATGTACCTGGCTGGTTTCCACTACAGACACAGGAATGTGCGGGAGGCCCTGAGGGCCTGGGCCAAGGCTGCTCAGGTCATGCAGGAGTGAGTAGTTCACGCTGCTTTTTACACGCGAGTGTGCTGCAGGGTAAAGTTTTGTTAAAGTTCTGCAGGAACGAGTCCTAAAAACCCGGGAGTGAGTTGGCCTGTTTACACCTCCTGTTCCCTCGTCTCAAAGTCAGCGGGTTCTTTGAATGGGGTTTTTGGTTAGATGCCTGAAATAAGAGATTTTGTTCTACACCCCACTCATGAATTTTGAAGCTTTTCTTAAAAAAAGGCGGTTGCTAACAAGTGGCTAAATGAGACTACCGTGTATAACGCTAGCTTTTTTTTTTACTTCTGGTGATTCCGTTTACGCTTCAAAAATCCTAAAAGTGGTGTTCATTAGTGAAGATGATCTCGCTGAACAAAACGTGTGAGTATCATTAACTTTTGTTAATGATAGAGGAAGATTTAGTTGGTTGGACAGCCCACATTAACCCTGGACTCAGTCACACCAATAGCCTCTAAACATGAAAGACAGCCAACTGAAAGTTACATCAACATCAGCTTACGTTTAGGGCTGAAACAAGTATTTTGATTATTGACATAATTACATAATTATCATCCAACAGCCCAAAACCCATAAGAAGATAAATGCAATAGGCTATGTTTGAAGACTAAATAAGCTGGAACCAGCGGTTTCTTTTGGCTTTTTTGCTTGTGATTAATGAATTATGGAAATTGGATCGATGGTTGTTTTGATTCATTTTGAACTCATTCATCGACCAATCGCCTCAGCTCTACTCCGGCAATTTGTCATGGTTGTTAGTCACAAAAAGTCTCAACATAAGTTGGAACATTACAGGCTTCGCCGTGCCAGCAGGGCTGCTGTAAACACAGAAGTAAGGCAGTCATCTGACAGCAGCTTCAGCTGTTATTTCACCAGACGAACACAAGGTGGCAGTAACTGCACAGCCCATCTTCCCCTGACTTTTTGGTGTGACCACATCAACAAAAAAAAAAAGACTAAAAGGCACTTCTCAGCCATCTAATCTCAAAAAAAAGAGTCTTAAAGTGATGTGACAGTTGAGATTAGTCGCGCTGGTTGTTTTCCACCACAGAGCAGCAGCGGCAGAAGAAAGACGAGGCCCAGTCCCAGTTAGTCCTGAGAGGGTGTGGCGCTTTGAGCCAGGAAGCGTCCAGCGCTGCATCCTCGCGCTCTCTCCTCCCCTTTAAACACACTGTTCAAGCGCTGCAGCTAAAAATACCAGCAGTGACCCACCAGACCACACATTCCCTCCCCATCTATCAGCTTCCCTTTCCTGCCCCCCCGCCCGCCCGCCCCATTGTCCTTCGATCTCAGCTCGCCCTCTGTGCACCGTCCACAAGAAGGGAGTGTGTGTTCATGTCAGCGCATTCTTTGTAGTGTTCACTTCAATAATGCACCAAATGGTCCAAAAGCCCCCCCCCCCCCCAATATGAACTTTTTGAAATGCTGGCTTGTAAAACGACACTTTCAGCCCTTTGCTGCAGGCTATGTTCTGGCTCCTTCCCCTGCTGTTATTAAAAAGACCGTCTCCTCTCGTCTGCTCCTGCAGGTATAACTATTTCCGCGAGGACGAGGAGATCTACAAGGAGTTCTTTGACATTGCGAACGACGTCATTCCCACTCTGCTGAAGGAGACGGCTGCCGCTGCGGAGAGTCCGGGGGAAGGAGGAGAGGGAGCCGACAAGGTGAGGATCCCCCCCCCCCCCCCCCCCGCCTGAGAGGGACGGCAGTACGGCGGGCGAGAGTTTCATTTAAAGACCCCATCCACTGCCAGATGGAACTGGAACTGAACCGAACGAGAACGTGTCTGTGATGCTGCTGCTCACAATGTGACTCAGACATACTGTATAACAAAAAGTGACCCCCCCCCCTCCTTCTGTCTTTCAGGAGCACCCGAAGCAGGCAGCAGCCTTCTCAGCACTGCAGGACTCAGACTGCTTTGCTCACCTGCTGCGTTTCTATGACGGCATCTGCAAATGGGAGGAGGGCAGCCCCACGCCGGTCCTCCACGTGGGCTGGGCCACCTACTTGGTCCAGTCTCTGAGCCGCTTCGACGCTCAGGTGAGAAGCCCAGCGTCCCTCTGCCTTCTGACCTTCTTGCGTCTGCAGGAGAGAGGCTGACATGTGCTGATGATTCCACAGGTGCGGCAGAAGGTGTCGATCATCACCAAAGAGCCAGAGTCCCAGGACGATGATGACCAGTCCAGCGATGACCCCCGGGAGGGCCGCAGAAGAGGCCCCAGGAGAGAGTTGAAGCTGGAGGAGCAGAGCTCTCCTCCTCATGCTGCTCCCAACTCCCCACCCACACAGCTAGCAGCAGCAGCAGCAGCAGCCGCCGCCCAGCCCAAGAAGGAGGGAGAGGGAGCAGGCCGCCGCCACCGCTCCTCCCTGGGATCGCGAGGCGGGGACGCCGAAGGAAAACCCAAGTCCCCCAGCCCAGACTCCGCGTCTTCGCCCTCGTCCCAGCAGCAGGCGCCCCCTTCCCCGGCCGGCCCCGTGGTCGTCTTCCAGAGCGAGAAGATGAAGGGGATGAAGGAGCTGCTGTGCGCCGCCAAGGTGAACTCCAGCGCCATCAAGCTGCAGCTCACCGCCCAGTCGCAGGTCCAGATGAAGAGGCAGAAGAGCACGCCGGCCGGGGACTACTCCATGTCCTTCATGAAGCGGCAGCGCAAGTCGCTCTAGGCCCGCCGATCATTGTAGGAGGAGTCCTTGAGACTCCGTAGGACATTACTGTGAACAGCACCACGGACACCACCGATTAACCTTGCTTTTCGTTTGTGAAACTTCTTACCAGTGTTTTTTTCATCCAGAGGTCCAGTTCGGTCCACATCCTCATAGGTTCCTAGCAATATATTTTACTTGCACACGTCACATATCAGCTTTGAACTGAAGGAGTGAACATTGCATTCTGTTTGTTGTCGTTTTTTTATTTAACTATAGCCAGGGGGAGAAAAAAAAAAAAGACTTTCTGCTTTGATAGATTGTAAGCACTCACTCATCATTAGTTTGTGTATTAATTGGCAGCCAATTGCACACTGACTATTAACTTCTCATTGACTTACATGCGGACGTTTTGAAGCCAAAGTAACGAGGACGACCAGAACACAACTGCGGTGTGTAAATATCAACTTGTACCATTAGGACCCTGTTCATGACTGAAGCCTTGGAAGTGATTAATTTTAGGATAGTTACTGTGTAACATTGTCCACTTCTGCTCTATCGACAGCTTCTTTCTTGCTAGCTCTATGTTGCCTTACTTTGCCTTTGTTCTTTTCTAAAGTAGGTGGCCTTTAGTTTTGAGAATAGCTGAGCTAGGACTATTTCTAACGATTAGAGAAGACCAGGAAGACCATGCACTGTTGAGACGGAGCCACATTAGGTGGCACTGCTACATCCTATTTGCTTGATGACTTGTGGTTTTTGTTCTTGTTTTTTTTTTTTGTATCTGCAAGAAATAAAGACATGATGGAAAATGGATGTGAGTGAGATGTATAAATGTGAGCTTCGCACAACATGCAAACCAGAAAACATGAAAAACCAAGACATAAAAAAAACACAGATTAATGTATACTATTGATGGTATATAATGAGTCCATTCATGCCCAAGAGGGGGGGGGGGGGGAAACTTCTAAACATGTAAATGGTTAAAGTTAAAATGAGATAATTAGTCAATATTTTTGGATTTCTGACTTTTTAAATCACAATTGTGACAGAATTAAGATTTTGAATTAATAAGTCAAAAGTTGGACTTTGTAATGCTAGGGCAGTCTCATGGCATACTTAATATGTTGAGACAAATTAAAAGTATTTTATATAATTATAGAGTTGAAATTAAAGTTGGACTTCCGCTCGTCAGTTCTGTTTAGAATGTTGTTTGTAAGTGAACATTATGTGATGCTAACTCAACATTACAAGGAAATAAGTAAAAGTGTTTTTGCCTTACAATAATTAGCATGTTTAGCACGCAAACATTCGCTAATTAGCACGAAACGCAAAGTGCTAATAAAAGAGTACAATAATGTTCACCATCTTGGTTTGGCGCGTTAGCGTGCTAACATTTGACAATAAGCACGAAACGCAAAGTGCTAATAAAAGAGTACAATAATGTTCACCATCTTGGTTTGGCGCGTTAGCGTGCTAACATTTGACAATAAGCATGAAACGCAAAGTGCTAATAAAAGTACAATAATGTTCACCATCTTGGTTTGCCGTGTTTGCGTGCTAACATTTGACGATAAGCACGAAACGCAAAGTGCTAATAAAAGTACAATAATGTTCACCATCTTGGTTTGGCGCGTTAGCGTGCTAACATTTGACGATTAGCACGAAACGCAAAGTGCTAATAAAAGAGTACAATAATGTTCACCATCTTGGTTTGGCGTGTTAGCGTGCTAACATTTGACAATAAGCATGAAACGCAAAGTGCTAATAAAAGAGTACAATAATGTTCACCATCTTGGTTTGGCGCTTTAGCGTGCTAACATTTGACGATTAGCACGAAACGCAAAGTGCAGCCGAGGCTGATGGGAATGTAGTTTCACGGGGTCATTTGGTCGTACACCGACGTATTGGTCAAACCTCGGCCTGATTTTTACGTTAAAATGACGACACGCTAAGTCTACATCCTGAGTAAACAATGAGAAACAATTAGCTGTTAGTTTAGAATGTTGTTAGCAAGTGAACATTATGTGATACGCTAAAGCGCTAAATGCAAAGTGCAGCGGAGGCTGATGGGAATGTAGTTTTACTGGACAAACTGAAACCTCGACCTGGTTTTTAAGTTAAAATGAAGACACGCTAAGTCTACATATATATATATATATATATATGTATATATATTAATATTAGTAAAAATGAGAAATAATTTGAGACCATTTTACCAGATATTAGGCAAGGCTCGGAAGTCTGGCTTTTTAAATCAAGAATTAGGAGCAAATTCAGCTTTGGCTCAAAATGAAGTTTTGACTTATGACGAGTTTTGATTTTGTTGAAATGTTTTTCTGGCCGAGAGAAAAAGCAACAACAACAAATGAAGACGAGGCTCGACACAGGATCTAAACTCCGCAGTTCAAACCTTCGGAGGTGAACAAGTCTGGCCATTTTTCTTTTTTTCTTCTTCTTCTTTTTTTTACAGTGTGATGTCTTTGCTCATGCGTGATTTGACTCCAGCTCCACACTCGGGACCGTTTGCACACAGACGCTTGTAGTGTGTGAGTTGTGTGTGAGTGTGAGTGTGTGAGTGTGTGTGTGTGTCAGCCCTGTCAGTGAACAGTCCTGTGTGCGCCAGCCAGCCAGCCAGCCGGATCGATACACCAGCAATTAGTCGGCTCCAATTAGCTCCCATTAACCAGCCGGGCAGAGTGTGTTCATCTGCCTCCTCCTCCTCCTCCGACAACAACAACAACAAGAAGAACTGCTGGGATGTGAGTAGAAAAGCCCGCCAGGCAACACCCCCCCCCCCTCCTCCTCCACCACCACCACCACCACCACCTCTACACAGCACCCAGAGGTGTCTCCGAACATGGACAGGATCGGGGTGTCATTCCTGGACCCTTTGGATGACTACGAGTTAATTCACCGGGTTGGGTGCGGCACCTACGGCGATGTGTTCAAGGTGAGTGCGAACATTTCCTCGTGTTTCCACCGGAGCCCTCCGCCGGGACGCGTTGGTTCACGGACAAAGATCCTCTCGCTGCACGCACACATCTCACTTCCTACCACCAAGGTGAAGCTGTGTATTCGGACTTAAGTCTCTGTCTTATTGCCTCTGTAAGTCAAATGTCCCCCCCCCCCCCCCCCCCCCTCCCTCTGCAGATCACAGATCAGCCACATACCAAGGAAGACACTGTCGAAATAATGTTGGCACTGTTGGAACAGTACTAATGATTACCTCTAGGAAATAGTCAGTGTAAAGGACATGGATCCATGCCATTATGCCACTGCAGTAAAGCCCTTTTAACCCTGTCAACCCTTCAAGAAAGCCGGTGTCCTTGCCAACGGCAAGATGTTTGACAACTGTTGCATCGGTTGTGCCACGGTGCAATTTGATTGATATGTGTCATAACATGTATATGTCAGAACTGTGGAAGATCAAACGGAAATTCATTTCAGTCATCTGTCAAGTAAGAAGTGCCAACTGTTATCCGGGTCCGGCTTCTCAAACGTGTGGCGTTTGTTTCGTTTAATGTCACTGTTGTTTAACATTACACACACACACACACCGGTGGTTCCCAACCTTTTTAAGGCCGAGACCCCCCCCAACCCCCCCCCTTCGCAGTTTGCATTTGTGCACTGGTTACTAGTTGAACCGAAGAGTGCCTTGGGTTTTTTTTCTCCTTTTGTTTTATTGAATAATTATTATGACCTAGTCATTCACAAAGCACGGACTTTCGGGAAAGTTGGAAAAAAAATTACACAGAGTTTGGTGTAGCAGATGCCGTCCTATCTTCTAAATCAATCTAGTGACCCCCTTCAGGTTGGGAACCGCCGGCCGCGCGACGAATCAGTTCATGGAGGAAACAAATTGGCAGATGAATCGATGCCGAAATAATCGCTGCAGTCGCAGCTCTGCTTGAAACTGGCTCATGGCGTCTCTTTTCACTTCTTTTGAGCGTCATGATGCAAACATCCTGTGCTGGTAACCCCCCCACCCCCCCCCCCCACCCGGTGGCTTGTGCATCCTGCAGAAGCAGCACAAGAATTTGTATTGTTTCTTTTTTTTTTTTACACCCCAACCCCCCCGCTCCCCTCCCCCAAGGCCACAAACATGGGGGACTCTTCATCTGCACCTTGAAGACACGTCATCGCTGCCTGCTTATAGAGCTGAGTCCTCTCCGCAGATTAAACCTATTTCACAGCTCCGTTTCCTCCCCCCGCCTGCCGCAGGAAGTGATGCGTCTTCTCGCTTCGTTTTTTTTTCACCGGGTTTGTTGCGTGGCGGTCTGGGCTGAACACCCAAATCAGTGCAACAGCAGCCACGGCCTACAGGCAGACGGGTGGCAAGTGAAAGTAGTGTGTTAGCTGAGGCCTCCGGGACGCCTTCGGTGCTCCTTGTCATGGATTCTTCAAGTGTGTGGGAGCTCTGGAAGGATGAAGACTATAGCATATAGTCCCCCCCCCCCCCCCCCCCCTTTGTTTTGAGCCTGGACCATGGCACATTTAAGACTCCACCGAATGTTTCTTTTCCTTGCTTCATGAGCCGCTTACTGCTAGCAGAGCGCACGCCTGAGTCTCCGAACTGAAGTGTCGGCCGCCCCGTTGCATTGTGGGTAACGTAGGCGCCCCGGGTTCTGGCGAGCGCGAAGAAACGCTGAATCCGCGCAGTGCCTTGGCGTATATTCTCGCCGTGTGTGTTTGCAGATCTGTGTGCTAATGTCAATAAATGCTCATCTCATTTAACTGCATCTAATCTAAACCCTGTTTGATTGAGAGGCGATCCCAGCCCCCCCTTGGATGGGGGCCAAACTGCAGGTTCATCTTGCGCACTGTAACTTTGGACATATTGCGAATGGGAGCAGCGGACAGACAATAGCACATTATCACTCCCACTGCTGCTGCTGGCGGGTTTTGGTGGAGCTGCAACTTGCAGGAGTCAAAGGGGGTGAAACCTCTGGACATGTGACTGCGTGGGCCTTTCGCTGGACTCTCATTACACTGCTTTTTATTCATTGGAAAGCTCAGCTCGGAGCTCGTGTGTGTGTGTGTGTGTGTGTGTGTGCGATCCACGTCCCTCCTGCTGGCTCTGACCAGCCACAGCCAGAGCAGACGGAGGGTGTTTCTGTCCCCGAGTGGTCTCTGACTCTGTTTCTTAAAAGCCAGTTTTAGTGAATTGCTGTTTTATCATACGTAGACATTGTGATGTCTCATATTTTGATTTGTCTTCATCAATAAAGCTCTTTGTGAGTTGAGTTAGCAAGTAGTGACTTACGAGAGAGACAGCCAGCGTTCACACTAATCAAACGAACTGGACTTCTGGGGTCAAGCGTTCTCTGATTCCGGGTCCCTGATGTGGAAGGCCCCTTCCCTCCAGGTGAACTCATGCCAGAGAGCTTCGGAGTCAGGATTCAGGAAGAGTGACGTCCTCTCTTTAGTATATACAAATTGTATGGAAATCACGGTCTCCTTGCCCCCCCCCCCCTCCTCTCCATGGCAAACGGGTGACAGGAACCACTGACACTAAAAAAAAGATGCCAAAGCCTGAGGTCGCTGTGCCGGCTGCGTGCCATTTTTAGCATGAAAAGTAATTGGAAATACCGGACACTCAACCCAAGATTGGCATGAATCAGATCAGAAACACGGCGCGTTCAGCCGTGGGGTTTTACTGTAAATGTAGACGGTGAGGCCGGTGCCAGGGTTTTTGTTTGTTTTGGGGGGGGGTTTTTCCCAGAAAGGAAGCGAGTGTCCTTGCCCTCTCTATGATTTCATTCCCTTCTGTATGACCGTTGAGTGTTTGAGTGGAAATTAGAAAAGAAACCTTTGTCCTGTGATTGTGCGCCATCAGTGAGCTAACTTAGTAATGTCGGTTAGTCAGCAGTATCTAACTAACATTAGCTAACATTAGCCACCGTAGCCTGTTATGTTGCCTCAACCAGTTTCCGGTTGCCATGTTCCGTTAAAGGTCCCATATTGTAGAGAGTGAGACGTCCATGTCTTGTTTGATTATAAAGCAGCTCTGGGTGCTGTATAAATACTGGGAAAGGATCAAAACGCTCAGTCCACGGAGAAATGAAACACAGCCCCGTATTCAGACACTGCGCCTTTAAACGAGCCGTAAGGTTGTGATGTCACAACTATACAGCCACGCCCCCCCCTAGCAGGTCATTTGCTCCAATCACAGCACCACCCAGGGATGCTCCTCCACCCGCTCAGTCTGTCTGAGTTATTGGAGCACTCTGCTCAGGAACTACTCTTCAGGTGTTTGGAGGTGGTTCAGTTTGCCTCAAACGGCTTGTTTTAGACAGAGGGGGGGAACTGAGGGGCTGCATGAAGGGCCAGGAGGAGATACATAAGGACTTTTTTCAACTGTGAATCATGCAAAGCTGCTCTAGTGGAGCCCCAGAATAAAAACATAGAGCTGAAACGAGCACAACATGTTTATTTCAGAGGCCGTTCATGCCGCATGCTTTACATCTCCACTCAATAGGAAATGAGGTGGTCTCATTGCATTATGTAACTCTGAACCCGGCTGTTATTTCAGGCTTGGCTGTGTGAAAACCCGTCTCAGAGACGTTACTATCACTGTAGTCACAGGAAGCCCTGTGGCAGAGCAGGAAAGAAAACAGGAAGTGAACGCAGCCAAGCCACAGGTTGTGTTGAGGCGACCTGCCCATGCCATTGGTGGCTGCCTCGTTTGTTGTGGATGCCCAGAGTCAAAAGCAGTCCATCTGACGTCAGCGGGGTGGGGGTGGGGGGGTGGCTGATGTTCCCAGGCAGACTTGAGGAAGTTGAGAACGCAGTATAGCTGCTTTGAAACGACATGAAATGAAAAAACATACTGAAGTCACATTCAAGTTCCACACATATGGGTTTTTAAAAGAACCGTGTCGCCATTTGATCATTTTTGCATTGCCTTTCATGGAATTTGTTGATTTTTCTGATGATGGTGATGGTTTGATTTATCAGCCAGTCTCTGAGTTGGACTGTCCATTGGACACTTGTCCAGAGCCGTACGTCTCAACAGAATTACAAGCCAGAACGCCAGCACTTCTGCTGTGGACCTTTCGTGGATCCCTGATGATGATGAATTGGACGCTGATGCCTGATACCATCCGCCCTCGCAGTAAACTCGGCTTTTATGACTTTGGCTCACCTGGGGCTTGTCTGGGGGCTGCCAGTAGGAAAGAGCGCCGCGTGCCAATACTGTGCTGCGGAATCAAGACAAGGTTGAAGCCGAGGTGAGGCAGCACACGAAGCTGAATTGCCTCATCATCATCAAGACGGCATGCTGAGCTAGCGGGAGGATGCGGCGTTAGGTGTACCGTTCAGCTTGCTTCTCTTAAGAACGTGGTCAGACCACCTCCAGGTGTCGCCTGGCCGACCCCCCCCCCCCCCCTCGCTCAGATCAGATCCAGGTCGTGCGTTAGTACGAGGTGTAAATGGGGCAAGGAATGTGACGTAACTGGGCCTTTCGTCCGATCAGGGCTTTGATTACCAAAGGGGCGAGCTGGACTAACACCTGATCTGCTTCCTGTTGTCCTATGGATTGTTCCTCTGGCACATTCTGTATCACCTACAGTGACCCAGCTTGACCTTTCACCCTGTGGGAAACTACGGAAAAAAAAAAAAAGCAGGGTATATTGCATATGCTTTATATTTATTCATATGTTTCCCATCCCTTGCAGGCTCGCAACATCAGGACGTCTGAACTGGCTGCCATCAAGATTGTCAAGCTAGACCCCGGTATGTTAACAGTCCAGAGGATCAATATCCGTTTCGTGAGGCGGCCTAGGACAGGACGGCGTCGGCGGCTCTCCCCTTGTTTCTCAGTCTTTGTGCTAAGCTACATGTAGCCTATGTGTGGTATCATCTTAAGGCCCCTTATTTTATGTTTATAGGGGCCCCTTACTACTAAAATGTGAACCTATCCTTTAATAAATGACTAATATATATATATATTAGGCCATGGTGAGGCGAAAACACTCACTGTCAACTGTCTCTGTCTGTTCAGGTGACGACATCACGTCCATCCAGCAGGAGATCACGATGATGAAGGAGTGCAAGCACAAAAACATCGTGGCCTACTTCGGCAGCTACCACAGGTGCTGTGCCTTTTTCAGACATAGAAGCGTCCACCTCAGATGTCAGGGATTCCTGGGGTTGTCGGTGGACTGAAATATGTGGAATTTGACTTTTATTCTCCCCCCCCACACACACACACACACACACACACACACACACACACACACACACTGCTGCTGGATTCCTCTCCCACTCTTGCTCGCGTTAGATTGTAAGCGATGCTGTGTGTGTGTTTTGTGGGCGTCTTCCCCAGTCAAAACTGCAAAAGAAACTGCCTCTTACTCCTGGGGAGTATGCACAGCATGTCAAAACACCAAGATAAGAGTTGTGTGTGTGTGTGTGTGTCTGTCTCCAGGAACACCAAGCTGTGGATCTGCATGGAGTACTGCGGTGGAGGGTCACTTCAGGATATGTACCATGGTATAAACCATTTAAGAAACAGTGGGAGTGTTGTTCTTACCCAGACCAAGGGTTGTCTTTTTTTCTGTGTGTCCAGTAGAGATAAAGTGGCACAGTGGGAAGGATGGGGAAACGTCTTAGTCGGGGTCCAGCCCTTATGCTAAGCTAGGCTAATCCCGCGCTGGGCCTACCTCCAGATGCACGGGGACGAAAGTCATCCTCTCGTCTGACTCATTTGACAGATACGTCCCAAAATGTCAGACCGTTTTATTAATCACCACATTTTTCACTTTGGGGGGGGGGGGGGCGTCAGTGTAATTGTGGAAGTAGGCACAATGGCTCGGCCCCATTTGTAGAGATGTAGCCCTGCAGGCGCCCCCTTTTGTCTGTGAGCTGATCCATCAAACTGTCCTCCGCAGTAACGGGCCCCTTAAAGGAGAAGCAGATAGCATACGTGTGCAGAGAAACCCTCCAGGTAAGCCCCCTTTTTTCTTTTTCTTTTCTTTTTTTGGGAGGTGTGGGGGGGGGGGGGGGGGGGGGTGAAAGGCTGCGTGTTGCTGTCGCTTTGTGTAGTCTCTAAAGATACTCTCGCTGACAGAGTGAGTCATGTGTTTTTTTGCCCCAGCCGCAGAAGGAGCTAAATGGTATTTAACCTCACCAGACCACTAAATATACTGTGGAGGTAAATGCTGCTGCAGCATAACAGGAGTCCACAGCAGCACTTGCCAGGCCGTCTGGATTTTGTTAGCGGGCGATGACCCTCTGCTCGCTGCGAGCGCGGCCCGGGTTTTTTAGGTGTCTCGTGGTGGAATCTAGTTTTGAAAGATAATCCTCGCTGTCATCACGACCACCGGTGTGCCGCCACTACGAGGTCTGGAGGCTCGGGAGTGGTTGGGGGGACGCGTTCGGATCTTTTACTTTTAAGTAAAAGTAGCAGCGCCGCACTGTGAGAGCACTGCAAAGCAAACGTATCAAGCAAATTGTAAAAAGTACAATCCAAACAAAGTCACCTGTAAAGCAAGTAAGTAAGTGTAACTGTACAAATACATGAAGTGGAGGGGGGGGGGGGGGGGGAGCCAGAGTTTCCCTCTGAAATCTGGTGGAGAAAAAAAGGAACTACTTTAGTCCTTCAGTACATGCACACCAACACTGCACCACTGTCGTCTACCATGCTGCTGTAGTGCTGCTCCTAACAGGTTATTACTCTCAAAAGCACTGCTCGACTTGTGTTTGGTGTCCTTGTGTTATTTGTTTTTGTGGTAATAAGCGTATTTTAAAGGTTAGACTATTTGTGTAGATGGCTCACCCCCCCCCCCCCCCAAAAAAAAGTTAAATAATGGATGTAAAAAAAGTTCAGCTGACTTTCATCCTGTGCTTTTTCCAGGGTTTGTATCACCTGCACGAAACTGGCAAAATGCATAGAGACATAAAGGTAAAGCAGCAAAATCCTTCGTTACAAGTCGTTACTGCAAAATGGCGACCGTGTTATTACACCGCCGCTGCCATGTGAACGCGATGTGTGTTCTCTCTGCAGGGGGCCAACATCCTTCTGACAGAGCGAGGGGACGTGAAACTGGGTCAGTGGTGATCTGCACTTGGACACACACACACACACACACACACACACACACACACGTGTTAACCCTGTCTTGTCTCTCCCGCGTCCAGCTGACTTTGGAGTGGCTGCAGAGATCAGCGCCTCCGTAGCCAAAAGGAAGTCCTTCATAGGAACCCCGTACTGGTAAGCCGAATGAGCTCGCCCCGGCTCAACCGGTGTCACGTGGACCGCAATGACCTCCTCCCCTCTTATGTCTCCAGGATGGCTCCAGAGGTGGCCGCGGTGGAGAAGAAGGGCGGGTACAACCACCTGTGCGATATCTGGGCCGTCGGCATCACCGCCATCGAGCTGGCTGAGCTCCAGCCGCCCATGTTTGACCTCCACCCAATGAGGTGAGTCGGCGTGGCGTCAAGCGGAGGAGACGGGGGGGTGTTGCGCGGCGCCTTGGCCCGCCTGCTCCGTCTCTTATTCCCGGACAGTCACTGCATGTGGGACAGTTGGGACATTTCCCAGCCCGCTGACATTTTGACATAATGTTTCAGAGCGCTGATGCTGATGTCCAAGAGCAGCTTCCAGCCTCCGAGACTGAAGGATAAAGCCAAGTGGTGAGTTGAACCGCCTGCGTTCCCCATTAGGACCAATTGTTTTTTTCCTTTTTAATCTCCACGTGCAATTCGCTCCCTCTCTCCCCGTCTTCTCTCCGCAGGTCTGCGGGTTTCCAAAGCTTTGTGAAGATGGCGCTCATCAAAAACCCTCGCAAAAGGCCCTCAGCTGAGACGCTGCTGCAGGTCAGCTTGCCCCTTTTTAATAGCTCGGCGTTGACGAATAGCAGCCGACTAGCCGTCCGTCTTCATGTACGCGCTATTTATAACTGCGGTAAGTTCTATTTCCAACCCTTCGCATGTCCAGAGGAGATTGATCCTCTTTCGCCGGAGAGCGCGGAAAATAAATGCCTCCCATTCAACACACGCCAGGGCGTTCGCAATGTGGGGGCTGTACCCGAAATCGGAATGCACGAGGTGGATGTGAACAGATGTGAATGGCATTCAGGTTTTCACAGTGCTTCGGAGTCGAAATTTTTTTTTTTTATCGTCCATAATTTCATTTTTGTCTGTATTTGCGAGTGTTTATAGAGTATAGAGAGACAGGAAGCCGATGAATCAGTGAAATCATTGACAGAGAAAATGCTAATGCTTTTTTTTTTTTCTCCCCTCCGTGTGATATCGCCGTAAACTGAATGTCTTCGTTTGGTTGGGCAGAAACCGTAAAAACTGTGACGGGCGCGTTTTCGCAAATTTTCGCCCGACATCCTGCAGAACGAAACAATGTTTCTTTAAAATGTTGGCGGCGGGTTTCCGAGGTCATCATCATCATCTGTTACTCGCTCCTCCAGCATCCGTTCGTGACGCAGCTGCTGACCCGGAACCTGGTCATTGAGCTGCTGGACATGGCCAACAACCCCGAGCTCCACGCCGCCCATACGCACAGCATGGACGACAACGAGCTGGAGGTCAGTGGCAGGCTAACAGATGGCATTTGCCGTCACAATATTTAACGTCTGTTCTCCGTGCGCAGACTAACGACGCCAGTGTGTTGTATAAATGTGATCTGCTGACAGATTGGGGAAGTGGCTCCTGACAAGATTCAGTCAGCGGGGAAACACCTGCCTGTAGAGAGGACCCTGTCTGAAGAACAATGTGAGGACACACCCACACACACACACACACATTTTGGAACAAGGAAAAACATTTTGAGATTTTTTTTTGCAGTTGATGGTTGACGGGCTTTTCCTGTCTCTATGGTAGGCTAAACATCTGCACTATTAGCAACATTAGCCGCCGTTTCCCAAAGTCTTGTTGGCACAGCGATGGTCGCCAGGTTTGGTGCCAATCATGTCTGCACAGAGACCAAAACCAAAAGCTGAGCTCAATCGGACGTTAAAGCCCCACACTGGACTTCACTGTCACACACGTTGTTTTTAAAGCTAGCGTTACAAGCTGTTGCTGCGGCGTTTTTTTTTTTTTTAAAGATGGCGGCCGCCGGGGGCTGCGGACACTCGCGTCTGGACCGATCGCCGTACACTTACGTTAGCAAATGTTAGCATGCCAACGCGCCAACCACGACCAAGATGGCGAGACGTGGTCGACATCATGCCTGCCGAGCATCAGCATGTTAGTATTGTCACCGCGAGCATGTTAGCGTGCTGACGTTCGCGTTCAACCTGCTGTGTCTGTACAGCACGGCCCCACAGAGCCGCGAGCGTGGCTGTGGACGCTTTCGTTTTGTGGGGACTCGCTGCGTCCGCTCTCAAGACAAGCTAACAACATCTCGACTCCGGCTTTTTTGATACTTTCTACACGATTTTATTTGAATTTCAAACAGCAGCACAAATATTTTGCGGAGCACCGTGACGTCTAGGCGACAAACATTACACATTATGGGCGTCATTTGCGTGGTTGTTATCCATGAACACAACGAAAAGAAGGAGGCGAACGTAATTTTAAGGAGTAAAGGCGGCAAACCTACGGCCACGTTCATCATTCCAGCGAATATATTACACAGCATTACAGTTTGTTTCACTGCATGTGAAAGTGCACTTACTTACTTGCTTGCTTTGCAACTGTATGCACGCATGTCTAAATATACTGTATGTTGGTTGTACTGGCTGAAGAGTGGCTTCATTGTCTGCTATGACCCCCAGTATTCAGCGCCGCAATCTCCATAATATGAACGAGGACAAAAGCCTCTCAGTCAGCCCGGGCCTGATGGCTGCCCTCGTTCCTGTAACCCGTCCATGCATGTGGGACGGGCGCTGCGTCAGAGGATGGCACTGAGAACATGCCACTGGTGTGTGACAGACACAGTGGGTACGTCTATGCGCTGGCTGGAGTGACTTCATACTGCCGCAGGGCCAATAGGCTTCTTGTGGTGAAAGTGTTTCTGGTGTGATGGTCTGG
Source organism: Enoplosus armatus (assembly GCF_043641665.1). Taxonomy (NCBI): domain Eukaryota; kingdom Metazoa; phylum Chordata; class Actinopteri; order Centrarchiformes; family Enoplosidae; genus Enoplosus; species Enoplosus armatus. The sequence continues at coordinate 14,931,322 of NC_092202.1, forward strand.
CTTCACACCCTGCTCAGTGCCGTGTCATACATACAACCTGGTTCTGACCTCAACTTCCCCTTACATGCCATGTTGCTAGTTATAGGCACACACACACACACACACACACACACACAAGCCGCAAACACACTTAACACCTGCACCTCAGTTTGACCAATATGGGCTCACACTGCTACCACTGTTACTGCTGCCACTGCTCAGGCTAAAGCGCGCTACAGGTGTTTTTGTAGGGCCAACCCGGAAGCTAACGTTCGGCTATAAAGGAACTACAGCACCGCTGAGCTTCACTTTAAAGAGATTATAGACAGATATAGATATATAGACAGACAGATATAGAGTGTAAACGCAACGAGGCTGCAAAGGCGGACTAGCGAGCAGATGACTTTCTGTGTTCGGCAGGTTGCTGGCATCAGTTATGTAACTGTAATACAGTGTAGCCGTGACCAACAACAATGGATCTGTGACCAAAAAAGGACACATCGTGTTCACTGTGACGGAATGTCTATTGCAAGCGTGTTTCATGTCTCCGCAAGTAGTTTTTCATGCTGAAGTGGAGCCAGTGACTGCCCGGGACGGCGGAAACAATTCCAAGCATGCCATTTGTCGTCGCCAAACAAATGATCGTTTTCTGTGTGGTCACTGCAAACGTCATTTTCCGTTCCTTCAGCGTTCTTTCAGCTTTGAGTAATTCGTTACATTTTTGCAACCGTACTCCCATTCAGCTTCAAACGGCAAAGAAAATATAACCTCCAAGACTTCCCATAAACAGAAGTTTCATGTATTTATTGATGCAGGTATTCGGCAACACCACGAGAGCTAACTGAGGCGAGCAACTTCTGCTTTCCAGTTCACTAGTCACCCCCCCCCCCTCCACCACCACCACCTTTAAAGTCAAACTGTCAACCGACAGCCCAGGTTCTCTGTGGTTACATGACGATCCGCTTCCTCCTGCTAATGGCGTCAAGAGAAACCAATGCAAGATGCTTCCAAAAGCTAGTCTTGGCATAACTCATAATAATTATTTGTACATGTAGTAAGGGGGGGGGGGGGGGGTTCACAGGATATCAGCAGATTATTGTCTCAGTGTGCTTAAATGCCTGCTGTACATTTTTATATACAGCCTATTATTTGATCCCTGATATATTCTGTGTGTTAGCATATCAAAAGCTTGGAAAGAAGATAGATTTTTACTCAGGTCTTGATGGTTTCAGCTTGTTTGGGTTGTTGTCTGTGAATTGTACCGTAGACAGTAAAGAAAGGCCCGGGGTAACTCGTGTGCAGGAACTGACTCCGTGAAAGTTTATGCGACAATATCTGATCTGAAGTTCACCCACATTAGCTAACGTTAACGCCACCATAAGCTAATGGTCTGCACTGTCGCAGCGAAACCTGAGTGCATTAAATTGAACAGAAATGGTCACATTCAAAATGGCATTGTGTGTGTGTGTCAAGTCGTGCTCAGCTGTTGTACGGGGTCAGGGGCTATAGAGGTCCAGTCCACCACAGTGCCAGCTCATTATTGACTGTTGGTTGGGTGACGTGTGGCCCGCAGAGTGCATCCTGTGTCGAGCTCCAACTGGATCTCATCAATGCACTTGAGAGTGAGTGCTCATCAATGGCGCGGACATGGAAACGCCCCGGAGTGTGTGAGAGCAGTTCTGTGTGTGAATGCCATTCTCATCGCGTCTTTTTTTTTTTTTTTTCTTCTTCTTCTTCTTCTTTGCAGTTGACCAAGTGAAGTTCGGGCCTCCGCGGAGGAAGGTCACAGAGCCTTATCCTGATTTGGTGTGTGGCACTTCTTCTGCAAGATGTGTTTTTTTTTTTTGTTTTGCGACAGTGACCGTATACCGATAACATGCGTGAGTATGACCGAAGGCTCTGTTCGCGTTCCCCTTTCAGCAGGGCTCTTATGATGATGACTGGAGTCTGTCTGGAGATGAAGACAACTCACCGTAAGGCTCCTCTCGGTTTTCCTCTTCACTCTCTCCTGCCTTCATTCTGTGTTGGGCCTATTTTGTGTTCTTGATGTTGAGATGTCACAGGTGTACAGGGTGCCTCCCTTGAAGCCGTTAGCAGTTAACCTGAGGACGACAACAATGGAAAATTTCTCAAATTCCCCTCTTTTGCCCGCGATACACTCTGATTATTTCTTTGAACAATAGTGTCCCCAAATCTAAGGATTTCCTCCCAACTTGTGAAATGTGTGTTCAGTGAACTGAGCATGGGTGTTTTGAAGGGAACCCCACCAACATTCTCACCATAGCTAGCGCCCGAATCCCCGAACCGAACTGTTGGCGGTCCGGTTGCATTGTGGGTAATGTAGGAGCCAGGTTTTGATAAGGGAGAAGAATGCAGTATCTCCATCATGAGTGCGGTGCTAAATCTGTGGGGTATGTTTTAAGAAACCTGGGTACTGTGTTCCCCATTCATTTCAATTAGAATTTGCAAATTGAATTGAAAAGAAATATACGGAGAAGGCTCTTTAAGACTCTTTCACGTCTTCAAATCATGAAATGAACGATTATATTTGAGCAACACTTTCGTGTAATTTCTTTTGTGATTTGTGGGTGTCACGTGACCTGCAATACCGGGTGTGGCCACAGCACTTAATTTGGGGGCACTATTGGGCTCTATAACACAAGCAGTGAGTATCTTTAATGACAGAGTGTGGACATTGAAGCCTCAGAGTGTTTTAAAGGGGTGAGGCATCTTTTAGCTCAATGAGCTGATATGTTATCATTTCTGTAATAGCAGGGGCATTAATAGCAGTAACAAAAAAAAAGGTTAGCAGCAATAGTGTTCTCACAAATAGTTGTAATTGTAGTCAACTGTAGTGTCAATATTATCTTTGGTAATGATAGCATGAAAAGGATCATTCTGGTTTATTACAACACGGGTCCTATTTTTGTCATTTTTACCACCATTTCTTATCGGCACTGCGTCGCCAAAGTAATGACTGAGATGTGGGAACACTGTCACATTGTGGGGACGTGAAACACAAACAGCCAGACGATCAGACAAGGTCGTAAAAAAAACAAAAACAAACAAACCCCAATAATTGATCCGGATTATCCAAACCACTGATTCCCAACCAGGGAGTGAGCCTCAGTCCAAACGGCAGCACTATTTTCAGGCTTCATAAACCGGCATGAGTCGACCTCTGGGTTCCTTCCCACCCATTGTTATGGGCCATTCAGTCCCATAGTCAGATAAACACCAGGTACTTCCTGTTGCAGGAGCCTGTTGGAATGTGTGGAGCAAGCTCTGCAGCTGAGGTAGGCCACGTCCATCAACTCCAGCCTCTAACAGCAGTGCCCCCCCCCCCCCCCCCCCCCCCCCTCCCATCCCACACAAATTCACCTGAAATAAACTGCTTGTGATGATTTGTTTTTCATGATGTGAACATCAGCTAACGGCAAACTTCTTTTGACATAATGAGTGGGTTTGTGCTCACTCTCCGCTAATCCCAAACCCCCAAAGTCCTGCTGTACTTCTTCAAGAACTGGATGGGATTCAGCACAAACCCACTCAGCTTTTTCTGGGCTTTTTTTTTTTTTGTTGTTGTTTTTTGTCTGCTTTTTTTGTTGTTGTTGTTGTTGTTGTGGTGTTTCCTCAAGTTGTGTGTCTATGTGCTGCCGTTACCCCGCCCTCAGCATCTTCAGCCTCTGCATTTGTTTGTCGAGCTTGTTGTCTTGTTGACGCTTGATTTGGATCTCATCACGTGCCGTGATTCTGAGATTTTTGAGACATTGTTGCTGCTTTTGTCTTTCAGGAGTTTAACCATTAAGAGGGCGCCATCTACTGATGTGAGTGGGTTATTATTATTATTATTAAATTTAAAAAAAAATCCAAATTACAAACAGCAAAATCGTGAATCGGTGCACAACAGGTCGGCCGAACATGCAAAAAATAATCCAATAATACATGAATGATGAAGAATATATGCTGGAGTTTAAATGGAACCGTTCTTACAGGGAGATTCCTCTTGAAATCAACAATTGCATATGAACTCTACACGACTAAAATGAACAGTCTGGACTAACAGTGTCCGAGCCTTGTCTCTGTTCTCTCCATAATTAGCATTTAGTGAGTTCGTAACGTAATAGTTCTTTACGAGAAAACAGCGTGTCCATAAAAGAAAGTGTTCATATTACATTACATTACGTAACGTGCTAATATTTTTCATGTTGGCATAATGTGTAGCGTGTTAGCAAGGCATGTTAGCAGTCACGTCAATGGTGATTGGATTGAGAGTCCAAACAGCAGCGGGGACGTTTCTGACTACATTAGCCCTTCAATGTGTCTCCTGGCGTTTTTTCAGGGGGGTAGGAAGAGTGGTTTGTTCAGTCCGTCTACAGCCTCCCTGCCAGCCTTCAGCTCTTTAACTCCCAACGAAGAGAGCAGGGACCCGACGCAGAGGCCGAGCTGCACACTGGGCCCTGATGCTGCCGTCGCCGCTGACTCCACCTCCACCGCAGGTACAGCACACCCACCATGCCGACCTCTCAGAGTCTGAGGTCTTGTCTGTCAGTTCAAACCGGGCTCAGGGCCGAAGTCAGGGCGACAAATATAACTCCCCCCTTCCTCTCTCCTGTGTTTGACAAGTGTTGGCCAGGTGCTCGGCCACGCAGGACATCACACAGCGCTGCAGCGACCCGAGTCGGCCTGCGGGGGACGCCGCAGCGGCAGAGAGGACGAAGGTTACCGCCGTGTCCTCCCCAAAAAGAGACACCCCTCTGTCGCCTGAGTGGAGCACGCTGAGGAAAAAGACTGAGGACTCTGTGAGTTCAAGCCATACCTCTTGTCTCTCGTATCAGTCGCAAACATCAGTGAGCTTGTGTGATTTGCTAACCTAATAACGTCCTAATGAATAATGTCAATGACAAATCATACAACCGAAGGAGATGTTGATTTGCGATGCATCTGATGTGCAGTTCTTATCCTCCCCTTTTTGTTTTGTTATGTGTAACCTTTGAACTCTCTAGAGGGCTGATTGTCATGGACTTCCTCCTACCCCTCAAGTCCATGTAAGTGTGAAATCTAACAGCATGTGACCAACAATAAAACAAATCTGACCAATGGCAACGCGCCCCCCCCCGATGACTAACAAGATGCGCTTCCTCGCGTGGCACGATACAAGCAGTTTTTATGTCAGATATAATCTGTAACTTTGGAAGCCTCAGCGCCCCTTTGCTTGCTGGTATTTGGATGCGCAAAGTAGCCTAGTAGCAACTTTAAATATGCTACATAATGTACTAGCTAGCTAGCTTGCTAACACTAACGTTATTAGTCTTTTCGGCGTATGTGGCGTTACTTACAGACTACCTCGCCTTATGCTACACGCTGACCTGCTCAGTAAATAGTGCACAATGCTTCCATGTTCGCCCATACTTTGGTGTAATGGCGCTCTAATGTTTGGCTAGGGAAGGCATACGAATTCAGGAAGCTAACGTATTGGCTAGCTACCAGCTTGTTGTTGTTGTAATGACGATACATGCGGTTTTTGCTGGACTGGATGTCATTCCAAAATTGGAGGGTCTCTATAGCCTATGTCAGACCATTAGTGAGTCAGTTGCTGTGCTGCTGTCGTAGATGGGAGCCTGCTTCTCCAAAGTCTTCAACGGTTGTCCTCTTAAAATCCACTGCGCGGCCACCTGGATTCTACCCAAGACAAGAGGTAAGACAGCGACGTCTCTTAATGCCCTAAAAAGTCCAATGGATGTAGCGTTTGCTTGTCCCACTTTTATGTTACAGTCTGTTTGTGTTATGGTGTATAGCTTTCCCTCTTTTAACAAACACTCTTCCTTCTTAGATCAGTACCTCATTCTTGGGGCAGAGGAAGGCATCTACACACTGAACCTTAATGAACTCCACGAAGACACACTAGAGAAGGTAAGAAAAGGACTGATCCATGGTATTTACCAGTATTTTGTTGCAACACGATACGCTCCGAAGGTGGTCACGAGCTTCTGGGCAATGACTGATAGAATGAAGATCGGGGACACAAGTGTCACCCTGCTCACCCTCAGAGACAGGGACCAGTAGAGGTGGTCCAGGCCTCTGATCAGGTTGCCTCCTGGATTTTTCCCTGCAGAGGTATCCCAGACACTTCAAATGGGTAAAAAAAACAGTTTAGACCCAAAACACAACAGAGAGAGAGAGACTACGTAGCCCCATCTGGTCTCAGGCTGCTTTGAGATCCCCCAGGAAGAGCTTGAAGAAACGACTCGCGAGGAGGACGCGTTGGCTTCTGAATTGGTTTCAAAGGGCCAAGAGGTCAAGGCATCTTAATCAGCCTACGATGAACATGCAGTTCTTCAGCTGAAATAAAAGCACTCAACTGAATTTCCCAAACTGGAGTTATGAGGTGATCGCGTGGTAATCGTGAACTCTGATGCTGATGGTCTTGTCTTCCTTCCCACAGCTGCTCCCTCAGCGGTGCACGTGGCTGTATGTCATGAACAACGTGCTGATGTCCGTATCAGGTAACGAAATCTCTCAAAATGTCTGGTTTTTGTCGGGGCGCTGTGTGTGTGTTTTCTGCTGCTCTAAGAGAAAGTATCCGCCCGCCCTGCAGGGAAGTCCTCCCAGCTCTATTCCCACAGCCTGACGGCTCTGTTTGAACCGCGAGGGAACCTCCAGAAGAAGCACAGCAGCCTGTCGCTCAGCACCAACCGCTTCACCGAGAGGATCAGCCCCAGGTGGGACGGGACGGGACGGTAGTTGTAGTGGGTCGTTAGTAGGAGTAATGGCAAATTTTAAACGGTGCTGTTCTTGATACTACCACTGGGTGGCGCCACAGTTGTTTGTTGCCACTGAACCGTATGTTCTCTTGTCAATCCGCAGAAGGTTTGCCATATCTGTGAAGATTCCTGACACTAAGGGCTGTAGGAGATGCAGTGTGGGTAAGCAGATGCAGAGTTTTCTCTACATGCCCTGTATAGTCCTGTGCCTGTCTCCGGAGACGGGTCTGGCGCCAGACTTACCCGAGCAGCCTACATCCAGTGAGCCGCACGAATTCAGTAATAACGACGACAGACTCCCCCTCTCTTCTTCTTCTCTCTCCCCCCCAGCGAGGAACCCATACACAGACAGTACATTTCTGTGCGGGGCGGTTCCATCTGGCCTGGTCCTGCTGTTGTGGTACGAGCCCCTGCAGAAGTTCATGCATCTAAAGGTGTGTGCGGAAGACGTTACACTGTAACTGAGCGCTCCAGTAATGCTTGATCCATCACATCCTCGGCACCGCGCGACCTGACTCTTCCTCCTTGTGTTGCCGTCTGTTTGACCCGCAGCACATAGCCGTCAGGCTGCCAGACCCCCTGCCAGTATTTGAGCTGCTGGTGTTGGTGACGGATGAGTTCCCCCAGCTGTGCGTCGGCGTGAGGGACTGCAGTAATGGGAAGCGCCCGATCGGCCAGCAGCTCAAGTTTGACATTGTCGAGCTGAACAGCACGCCTGTTTCAGCACCAGGTAGGACGGACCGCTGTGAGTCTCCGCGGCCTGCTTGTAGAGCTCAGCTTAACTGAACTGAAACTAAATCCTCTCCTTTGTCTCCCCGTGCGTCTGCAGACAGTGGAGCGCTCACGGCAGCCCAGATAACCCAACTGGACAGGGACACCGTTCTCATCGCATTAGAGCGTACGTCACCTCCATCTCAACACGTGTCCTGAATCCTCCAGCCATCTTTCATACTGACTCGCGCATGTGCTCTATCTCAACCTCTCTCAACAGAGACCGTGAAGATTGTGAACCTCCGGGGGCTCCCGTCCAAAGAGCTGGCCGCCGAGATGGCCTTTGACTTCCCCATTGAAACTCTAGGTAGGAGCAGTCGCGCGAGAAACACAGCGAATGAGACTTGGTGTTTCCTGCTGACGGTCGAGTGACATGCCGTTGTTTTTTTTGTTTTTTTTTTACAGTCTGCTTGCAGGACAGCGTGCTGGCCTTCTGGAAGCATGGCCTTAAAGGGAAGAGTTTCCACTCGAACGAGGTGACTAGCCGGGACTGGGGCTGATGTCGCGTGTTTTGTCATTCATTCAAATTCATATTTTGCGCCCTGTCTGTCTATAAAAAGAATCTTCATCTGCAGGTGACGCAAGAAATCACGGATGAGAGTCGGGTTTTCCGAGTCCTGGGGACAAACAGGTACGTCAGCACTAATCTGACTGTATCGATGTCATTCATTGCTGAAACAATAGCGGTAAGAGCAGTAGTACATCAGCGACAAAATACATCACAGCGCTGACTTTTGATTGCTCTTCTTTGGCTCCAAATACAGTTATTTCAGTCTTATCTTTGTTTAACCAGGGGGACATTTTGGCACATCCGATGGCTGTTTTGTTCCATGCACTTACTCATTAACACGTAGTGTTATTATGTGTACTGAAAGTATTAATAGTAGTAGTAGGAAACTGACAAAGCGGCTGATATTCTAAACACTGTGGGTTTTTTGTTACGGCTCTGTCAGTTGCCCTCCGAGGATAGTTCTTTTTTTATTCTCATTTATTCAGGGCCAACACAAGCCTTTCTGGGCCCCAAGCAGGATTTCCCCCCCTTTCACTGTAGCCTAATACAAACAGAAAGAAGTCGTTAGCATATTACTAGCATGCTTATGCTAGTGACTCAGTAATGTCGGCTACGCAGCGCCAGATTGCTAACGTTAGCCCCCGTAAGCTACTGGCCATACCGGTCCAAGGTTGTTCCTCAATGGACTGAGCAAGGGGCGTGTTTTATCATTTATGAATTCAACTTTCCTTCCGGACTTTTTACAGGGACATCATCCTACAGAGCACGCCAACAGAGGACCCCTCAGCACTGAGCAACCTGTACATCCTGACCGGACACGAAAGCAGCTACTGAGAGGAAACGGCGAAACCCCACGCCGAAGAGAAACGCAGATGTGTTCTGTAACCCCTGCGGCGGGAAACGATGTCCTCCTTGTCTGAACCCGGCCGATCACACCAACTCTCTGCGCTGCAAATGACAAATGGCAGTATGGGATTCGGGTTGCCTGTCCGGTTGTTGGGCAACACGTGTATGAGAGAGACTTGTCAACTTGTTAAGTGATTCTCTAACTCTTGGGTTTTTCTAATTTAAAGTTGCAAAAGCCAAAATGTTTGTGTAACAAAACAAAAAAAAACAATTCAGCAGGGGAGAACGGGTCCTGCTAATTGAGATGCCACAGACTGTCGACAAACATGGACATGACGTCTGCTGTGACAGACAACTGGGAGGAAGCGGGGGAGGGACGAGCAGGCTGCAAACACCGTGGCACCGCTGTCGATCAATCGCGTGAACAAACCGTAATATCCCCTCAAAAGAATTCTCATAGCTGTCACATAGATAGCACAGTGGAGGAAGTCTTTTGGACTGAAGTTCGTGGTTCAGCCTAATTAAACCCAAATTGAATGGATGTCGTACTGTATTGTGTACGCACAGTATTTTGAAGCCTCACACAACCAACTCTGCGATCAGATTCCTGATGGGAATGGGAATCTTTCCCATCTCTATCCCATGCAACCTGAACGCAGCATATGTCACCAGGCCAAAACCTGAGGGTTCCGACTCACCCTCTAACAGCTTATATGTGATTTTTTTTTTTTTTTTTTTTTTTTTTAGTGTATCGATTAAAGGAGTACTTATTAGTTTTGAGTATCAAACATTTCCCACTGTCGACTTGAAAAGTGTAATATAACAGTCGCACTGGTCCAACGTACCCGAGACAAAGCCCCATTTAAATGTGTCTTGGAAGATTGCGAATGTGTCGAGCGCAGAGCGGCATTTACGTTCCGTTGAGAAATCCTGCTCCGAGTTTTCCGAACATGAGGGGTCCGTCCGTCGCAGTCGGTTTAAATTACACATAGGCTAAATGTGCATTTGATTACATGAGGTGCCATAGAAACCGAACCCAATTAAATTGTACTTCTGCGTGTTTGACTAAAATGTAAATTCCACTACATTAGAGTTTAGTGTGTAATGCTATTTATGGTATTTATGGAAAGGGGACTATATAAGTAACACTCACCTTTCCCTGAAAGATACTTGAAAGACATAATATGCATAACGGCTGTGGCTAAGGTGTTTTTTATTGTCACTGTGTATAAAGTCTGTGTACATAATAATACAGTATATAATAATACAGTATGCTCTTACATTACGGAGGGGTCGTAATACCCAAAATAAAGATCTTTGTCACGACAAAGACTCACTTGTAACCTCAACAGAGGTTTGGTAAGACGTCGTAATGTTTGTGGTCGCCTTAACAGGGAGGGGAGGGGAGGGGAGGGTGATACTGATGCTCCTTAAACACGTTACTGTACATGTGATATCAAATAAACCAAAATAAACTTTATTTTCCAGAACAGAACGAGAACGGCAGCTTTCGGTGACTTCTTGTCCGCATATGCTTTGACAGTTGTAAGCCCTAAATCATGTCAGCCAGAACACTTTGGCAAATTCAGTTTCACTCGAGGCTTACTTTTCATTTATATTTTTCCACGAGATTCATTGAAAACAACTATCATAAAATAATTAGTAACAATGATTGTGATGAATTTGAACAGAGAGTGTGCTCTGCTATTTTGGATAACTTGTATGTTTTTTATTGTCTTGCTCTACTGATGTTCAAAAACATAAAAACACACACACAATATAGCCATCAAGTTTTTCAGAGATTCAGAACAAAGCACATGGTATGGAGTGTGCGTGCTGTGCGGTTGCAGTACATACTTCCACTCGGTTGGTGGCGGTAACGAAGCAGGGACGAGGACGCGGAAGAAGCGGAAGCAGCATCACGAGCGCAGCAGCGCCATTTCACTTTTCATTCATTGGCGTCGAGGCCTGCGTCGTATCATAGGTGGGTTAGAGATTTTAAGGTTGGAACGGGAGGTGAAATACATTCTTAGGAAGTCGGCGGTGCAATAGCGGTCATCGTAGCGGTGTGCTAAATGGTCCCTGAAGGGACTGCGTTAGCGTGCCAACGTTAGCTAGCCAATGCATTAGCTTCCTGAATTCACACGGCGTCATTAGCGAAACATTACAACGCCATTACGCCGAAATATCGGCAAACATGGGAGCACTGCGCACTGTACAATATTTACTGACTGTTATAAATAACCAGCGAGCTGTTCAGGTCGTAGCACATGGATCGTTGGTCTAAGTGAAGTCGCAGACACCGAAGAGACTGGCAACGTTAGTGTTAGCAAGCTAGCTAGCTAGCGCGACTTGTTAGCTGACGGTAGGCTTATCTGGGGCATGTTTACCTGTCTAACGTGACGTTGGCACTCGTCAGGAAGTGGTCACCGTGACAGTCAAAGCAACGTGTAGCGTTCAAAGACTTCATTTTGGAGAGGAAATTGTGTTAAATGCGTATCTTGTGTTAACTTGCAGAGCTAGTCAACATCACAAACCAGTGCACAGCATGGCATACACCTGACACAACGACCCGCGGTGTTTTTGACGTGCAATGCTGCGACGTGACCCAATGCAAATCAACAGTACCGCAAAAGGCAGCCTCCAACATGATCATAAAATTGAATCGCAAAAACACTCCTATCACAATTTCAGACTGACCATTACCAATTTAATTTTCACCCACGTGCGGCGCGAAATGCTCACACTGGAGAGTCAGGCTGTGGCAAAGGGTTGGATTTTGATCGGCTTCATTTGAACCGATACGGATCCATTTAAAATCTGTCCAGATCGGCCCCTGATACCGATACTTCCAAGATTCCCGTCCCCCAGTAAACGCATCATGCAGTGCTACTCCTTCAAAACAAAAATTAAAATGTGATTTGGTTTAAACCCTTGTTTACACCAAACAAAAATAATACTCAGTAGTGTCTTTGTTTTATTTAGATTTTAATGTTGCCCCTTTTTTAAGAATCAGATGGGTTTGTTTTTGTTAGTACTAAACTTACCAGATAGAAATATCAATCATAAAACTCTGCAAAACCTTTCACATCTTCGTTGAAGTGTATTGCGTCGTACTGCCAGGTGTTTCAATCATTTTGTCCACCCCATTTATGTCAGTGTGGGTTGACTCAACAGCGGAAATTCCCATCTATGTAATGCAATACAGTTCAACAGCACCACAAACTACATCCTCCAAAATGAGCACAGTACTGTACTAATTAACATGTTTTTCTAAATCCTCCAGCACACACGGGACGTCATCATGGTGAAAGTTTTTATCGGCAACCTCGCCTGCAATACCACAGCCGAGGAGCTGCGCGAGCTCTTCGAGAAGTATGGCAAGGTCTCCGAATGCGACATCGTCAAGAACTACGGGTTTGTGCACATGAGCAACATGGCCGAGGCGGAGGAGGCCATTCAGAACCTCCACCAGCACCAGTTGCATGGCTGGCGCATGAACGTGGAGATAAGCAAAGGGCGGCCCAAGTCCACCACCAAGCTGCACGTCAGCAACCTCGGCGAGGGGGTCACCAGCGATGTCCTGCGCGCCAAGTTCGAAGACTTTGGCCCGGTGGTGGAGTGTGACATAGTGAAGGACTACGCCTTTGTTCACCTGGAGCGAATGGAGGACGCCATGGATGCTATCGATAAGCTGGACAACACGGCCTTCAAAGGTGAACTCCAGGGCGGGATAGAGCCGGTTATCTGTGCCGTTAATAGATGCCAATTTTGGATTCTGATTCTGTCTCCGTAGACCTCTCGTGGCAAGTACAAATCCACTAGCTGATGTCTTTCCACATTAATTGACCAGGTTGGACTGAAAGTAATCACTTGTAAGTTTGGCTTTGTACCCGTGGCAGTGTAACAGGTGAAAAGGGCACTGGCTTAAAATCACCTGCACCTGGCGCGGCAGGTCAGGGTTATGCATTTTGACGTGTCTTTATAGTCGGTAAGAGCCTTTCCGTGTCAGAAGCCCACGGGTCTCATGCGTGTCTTCTCTCTCCTCACAAGGCAAGCTGATGAGCGTACAGCTGTCCACCAGTCGGCTTCGCACTGCCCCAGGAATGGGAGATCATACCGGCTGCTATGTCTGCGGGAAACATGGCCACTGGTCGAAAGACTGCCCAGTCAGTCGGAACGGTAGCCACGGCGACGGCGCAAGAGGTCACAGCGGCCGGGCCCCCCCACGCGGCCCCCCAGGTTATGGCCGGGGCAGCTACGGGATGGCCTCACCTCCATCGGCGGATTACATGGGTGGCTCTGCGTATAGTCGGGCTAGTTACGTAGGTGGGTTGCCGCCCCCCCCTCGCAGGCTGAGCGGCTACGGCTCTGAGCTTGGGGATAGGTACGCCAGCAGAGCAGCAGGCTCCTATGCTGAGCGGCCACCAGCTTATGACTGCCTCTATAGCAGTGTTGACTATTATGAGACGTACAGGGCTCGCCCTTATGGCTCAAGCTATTTCGAGGATCGCCGCATGTCCTATCTCCCTCCTCCCCCACCCCCTCCTTCCTCCCTCTCTAAGCTCTCCTCCAGTGTAGATCCATATGACCGTCGGCCTCCACCTCCACCTCCATCGGCTGCTGCATACTACGCTCGAGACCACAGCCCAATCAGACGAGTACCAGTCTCCTCGGCCGGCTACGCCTACGATCGAGCACGGCTCTCGCCGGTATCGGCCTCCAGGAGCTCCCACGCCGTTCCACGACCCAAGGATCATTACGCGCCACGCTATGCGCCTTACTAAAGCCACGGTGCCAAGGTGAGCAACATAGTAAACAAAGAACGACTCTCTCTGAAAAGTGGGGTGTCTTCCTGTAAAACGTTACCGGTCAGTGGGCACTGGGCTCTCGAGCTCGCTGTAACTGAATCCTTTGAGGCTGTGCTGCGGAAAATGGGAGATTAAACCCTGTGTCTGAAAAGGGAATGCTCTGCTCTCTCTCTTAGGTCTGTTTTGTGAACTGCAGGACTTTCCCTTTTGCCGTCGTTTCTCCAAGCGACACGAGTCCACCTGTCTGCGTGAGCGTGCGGCAAAGCGAAGGCATACGAGATGCGGCAATTAAGACTGGAAATTGTATTGGCATCTTCCGGGCACCTCGTGACGCCAGTTGCCTGCAGATGAGTCGTCCTTTCAGCCACCTTAGCGTAACCTGTTTTCAATAAGGACGATTAGCAAACTGCGCTGTTTGAAAGTCATGATGCATAAAACAATAATTTGCTCACTTGCTCTGCAGGTTTTCAGTCCCCCCCCCCCCCCCCCCCCATACCTGTGTTTCTTCCTCATATGAAGCGATGCTAATTGTTTGGCTTCTCTTTATGTCATTTAGAGGGTTCTTGTGAGCGCTAACCCACGCTATATTGGCTGCTTTGTAGCGCAGAAGAATCTTACCTTGCTCCTAGACACACACCTGACATGCCCAGACTCCGCTACACGGATGTTGAGAAAGACTCCGCAGACTCCTGGTCCTCTGTAAGCACATGAATGGACTCTGTGATTCACACTGAAAGACGACAGAGGAATGAATCCATATCCGCGCAGGCGACATGGCTGACCGTTCAGTCAGGATACAGAACCCCACTTTTGAGTTAGAGCCTACGGAAAGACAAATGATCTCAAAACATTCCAGCCTCTCAGTTTGGTTTTTTCCACCCCTTTTCATTTGAACGTGTCCACATAATATCAAATTGATATATATTTTACAACACTTAACGAGGCAAGGTTGCACGCTTTTTGCCCGCAGCTGACGACCGAAAAAATAGCCCGTCATGCCTCGACTTTTTAGTCTGGGATGGGACGGCTCATCATCTTCATATTGCACAGCATAAGCAGATACAGAAATGTGAGGCAGGACTCAGGGGCTCGGGCTGTACAAGTCACGAGGCACGTGTGTTTTGTTGAAGGTGCCTTTGTTTGTTTTTGCATATAGGTGGATTTTGAAGTTTGTATTTTTCATACTAGCTGTAAGAATCTTAACTCTATATGATTTGTAATAAAGCCAAAATGATTTTTTTTTTTTGGTGACACACTTTTTTTTGTTTGTTTGTTTGTTCAAGTTCTTTGTTTGATTTGATCCATATGGATCAAATCTAATAATGTATCTAAAATGTTGCTTTAGAGTAATGAGTCGAGAGGCAAAGCAAAACCAAACATGCAAAAGTCAAAATATTGCCATTGAACAGTTGTGCTCATTGATTTGGCCAACCATATGGGATATCACTCTGTGCATTATTTCATAGACTATATTGTCATATCCCCTTTGTCTATAGTGATGGGGGGGGGGGGGTAAGATAATTACTGGTACAGGAAAAGGAGAAAAATATGGCGTTTGTACTGTGAGTGGCAACAAAGACGGTATATTTAAGTTTTGGAAATAGACTAAGTGTTCTTTTTCACCCCCCCTCAATTTCTCTCCATGGTTTCCCTTTTTTTTCCCCTGTCCCTCACCTCAACGTCATAGCATAACGTTAGCATTTTGGCGCCGTAGTCCATCCCGAGAGGTGCTAACCGAGTTAGCTGTGTGTCTTTCGGCCCGGTCACGAGCTGGTAATGTAACGTCAGTCGTGGGGGGGGGCGGGGGCTGCAGTCGTCATTTTATTCTCCGAGGGTCGAGACGCAGGCTTCAGCCGTTAAGAGGTAAGAATTCAAGTACGGCAACAACAACAAAAATGGCCATGAGCCAAAGGGTATCTTGGTTATCCAAATTAGCCGATGCAAGACACTTACTGACGCAACATAGGCCTGGAACATCATTGGGGTTTTTTTTTTTTGTCAATTGTTTGGGTACGCTAAGCAAGCGTACATGCTAACGGCAGGCGTGCAGCGTGCTTAGTTAAGGCACCGTAAAATCGTGGAGAAGCATGTTTACTTAACTTTGTTACCCACTGAAAGCCAACACGGCGACGTATACTTGTCAACCGTTGCGCCACAATGTCGATATGTCGGCTAACTTGGCTAGCGTTGCCTTCGTTGGACGTGCAGCTAGCGAAAGTGAGCCGCGGTGTGAGTTCAGAAAATGTCCGGAAAACCCGATGGGTGTGCGACATTTGTGTACCTTTGCAAAGTATTTCACAACAGTTCAGTTGTCGATAACGTAGGCCTATTGATGCCAAGCCAGAGGATAAACAATGCAAACATCCGTCCTCCGTTCTGCAGACGATACACATCAACTATTCATTAGCGGCACTGTGTTCAGCACAAAGATTGCGATTCCTCCTGTATTTACTGCTAAATTACGGCTCCATGAACGTTGCCAACTGCTGGTGAACGCAACAACCTCAGGTCGCAATCATTTGTGAAAACTGTACCTCCAGGTTTTCTGCAAACAATCGGCTCTATTGCTGACATGTAGCCACGTCATTTATTACATTGTAGCATGCACTAATATTCCTCATATATTAGACACTTATAAGGTTTTAATTCAATTTGCACCAAGTTATGCCACTGTGATCTATGGGAAAAAACGATTTATTGATGTGTTCCCCATTTGGACTGGAGAAAGGGGTGTTTTGTCAACAACTTATGCAAGAGGGACACTGTTTATAAATGGCCTCAAATACTGTGTATCTTTGGCATCGTCTTTTTTTGCACTGCAGTTTCAAGCTGTGCAGCAGTCGCTATATGTCTGCTGATAGGACATACCTGTCATAATAGCTAATATCAGCTATGCCAGTGTGTCTGAAGGAGGACGTTTGCGAGCGCTTACCCTAGAACAGAAAACATTGCACATGTCATAAATGTGTGGAAACTCCAGACCCCTGCAGACTATCACATTCTGCCCCTTTGTTGCTATTTATGGATCACCTTCTCCTCATTTTCCCCAAATATTCTCACCCGCATACAGTAGCTATTATATTGGATATTGGCACTGTTTAGTGGTACTTACGAGCAGGGTTATGGTTGTGATTATCGCCATGCAATTTGCAGGAAAGCCTTGCAAATGCATGCAAATGCATGCAAATGGCCCAGGTGTCCACCTGGTCAAGGTTCACATTGAGTCAACAGAATTGTGGCTTGTCTTTTCTTCCCCTTTAGTGACGTGGACACTCCACAATGGTGAAAATATTCATCGGGAACTTGTCACCGGACACCACGTCAGACGAACTCCGCTCCCTCTTCTCCCAGTATGGCAAGATCGCCGAATGCACGATTGTCAAGAACTTTGGCTTTGTGCACATGGACGACAAAGCGGAGGCGGAGGAGGCCATCCGCAACCTCCACCATTATGAGCTAAACGGCCAGCCCATGAACGTGGAACTGAGCCGCGGCAAGTCGCGAGGGTCCACGAAACTGCACGTCGGCAACATTGCCTGCACCAACCAGGAGCTGAGGGCCAGGTTTGAGGAGTTTGGCGCCGTGTTGGAGTGTGACATAGTGAAAAACTATGCTTTTGTGCACATGGAGCGAATGGAGGACGCCATGGAGGCCATTAATCAGTTAGACAACACGGCTTTTAAAGGTGAACTCTCGGGCGGGGCCTTTTAAAAAATATATATATATTAAAGATATAGTATCAAGAATATTTAATGATCTTCTTGTGAATTAATAGGTAAGTTATGGATGCATCGCAGGTGAGTAAAGAGAGAAAGATGAAGGGATAATGGTAAGCTGTAGGAAGGAAGGGAACCCTTGAATGCCTATTATCTTAAAGCTGGTATCCGTAATGTCATTGGTAATATCTATCTGTATGGTGGATTGTTGTAAAACAGACGGGCACCAACTGCAATCGTGTGAGTATTAAGGTACATTTAATACAGGAAGTAATGAATAATAATAATAATTTAAAAAAAGCAAATCAAACCCAACTGCATGGGCCCATTAAGGGCTGGATAAACACCAAAACAGATGTCTATACTCTTCACTTCTACCTCATTTCACTCTGGTCATAATTTTTTTGGGGGGGGGGCTGCACAGGCCGCGCGAAAACCCTCGGCAGCAATGGGTCACACGGACCCTCGTAGCTCCACAGACGGACAGATAGCACCGTTTGAGCTGCCAAACTTCTGCTGACTTGTTTCAAGTTTGAGCACCAGCTGCCGTCCAATAGCAAGCGTGCGTGCAACCTCCCCGGGAACATCATTTGAGTAACCTTTTTGCCCTTGCAGGGGGGGGGGAGATAGTGTGGAAAGTTACGGATTTCAGCTTTAATAACACTTTAATGCTCAAATCATAAGCCATGTCTTATTTCTTTTTTTTTTCTTCTTGGAGAGTATCATGCAGCTTTTTAAGTTAGGAGACTTTTTATATGCCAGGCAGAAAATGTCAAATATATTATCTAGAAGAAATGCAGGCATAAGTCCTTATTGAGTCTTTTCTTTTTAAGGCAAACTGATGAGCGTGAAGCTTTCGACTAGCCGCCTGCGTACTGCGCCGGGAATGGGAGACAGATCGGGTTGTTATCGTTGCGGGCAGGAAGGCCACTGGTCCAAAGAATGCCCTCTAGACCAAAATGGCTACCACAGAAACGGCTCAGAGCCGAAGTCTGATGGATACGATGCCTCGAGATTTGGCGGGCGTGGTCACAACAGGGGTTATCACCCGGACTTCAGTGGCGATCCAGATTACGGTGGCGGCTACGCTCCTGTACATGGTTTTTCCCGGGGTTCTGCTCACAGCGGCAGCATGGCGGGGTACAGAAGGGGTGCAGGCTACGAGAGTGCAATGAGATACGGGCCTCACCCGGGTTACGGCATAAGCGCTGTTGCTGAACATAGCATGGCTCGGATGTACGGCAGCGAGGCGGCATACAGGAGCAACGGCTCACTCTATGGCGCGGTACCAGCCTACCCGATGCGGCGGTCGCCTTACGAGGAAAGGGATCCGTACGGGGTCGTGGACTACTACGAGAAGTACAGGGCCAATTCTTACGGAGGCAGTTATTTCGAGGAACGTCGCGCTGTCCCCTTGCCTGCTCCATCAACATCCTCCTCCACAGCTTTAATGAGGGAGCGTCCGCCCCCCTCTAGCCTCGACGCATACGAGTGCCCTCCCCTTCCTCCTCCTCCAGCCCCGGTCTCCTCATACTACGCACGTGACCGGAGTCCGATTCGGAGACTCCCTGCCGAGGCAGATGGATACGCATATGAGCGTTCGCGCCTTTCCCCGGTGCCCGCCCTCCCAAGGAGCTCTACCTATGACCATCCGCGGGATCCCGGCGCTGAGCGGGCACGATATGCATACTAGTCCACGTCCCATGCAGCCAGGTGCAAGCTGTCTGATAGGCTAGCCTAAGTGCCATTGGAATCACTGAAAATGAAACATTAACCAGTATATCTCATTGGTAATATTAGAGGCAAAAGTCAGCCCCCTGTGTATGTGAGGCGTGTGGGTAGTAAGACTATGGTTACAGTAAAGCTTGGCAATCATAATAGCCAACAAGTAAACTCACATTCATATTATGCTATGATCTCATTCCAGGGTACTCTTCAAAATGCAGTACAATTATCTCTCAGTCGACCGCCTTTCATTGTCCTATTTACGTGTTGTGGTGTTGGTGCAGTTCATGAGCTGGCTTGGCGTCAAGTGTGGAAGTGCAGACACCGGGTTTGCCCCCTCGCGGAGCTGGTCGACATCCATTCATGACGCTGCAAGAACTGAATTTTCGCCCCTCTGAAAGTAGCTACATGTTCATACACTATTTAGACTCAGTTAATAGAAACACATTAAATTAGTGCATGGTGCATGTTTTTTTAAAAGGTGAGTCTTAGGGTTACGTTAATGAAAATTTAATTTTTTTTTTTTTGTTTCCCCCCCCCCCAGCAGCGTTTTAATGTGTTACTCTGTGCATTTTAGTGTATCGGTGTACGTTCACATTGTTACTGCATATGTGAAGCGATGGCAAAACAAATTTGGGCTACTTTCAGCTTCCTCGCCTACGTTGTTTAACCTGTGGACTTTAATGGCACACCTGTCCCAAATACGGATCTGCACACTGTACAAAGTATTTGGGTTATATCAAACCTTTTGTGGAATGAAGTCGAAGGACGTTTTTTCAAAGTGCATTGTGATCATGTTGTTTATCTGTCAGTAGGCACATTACTTTACATTAAATAGATTGTCATCGCTGTGATAAATACGAGGCTTCACATCTTAAACATATGTTGTAGTTTTATAATGAAAATGACCTCAATTGCCTATGCTGTCTGTCTTGATTTCTAACTACTAGGTTCAAATTAAAATCTGTTTGTCTAAAGTCTGAAGATTGTGACGTGTGTGTGTGTGTGTGTGTGTGTGCGCGTGTTTCGCCAAATGGCATTCACATCAAAGTGCAACAGTCAATCAAAGTATACATTTGAGGCTGACCACCTCTGTGAAAATGACTCCACGTGGACGACCGCTTCATTTGCTGGAAATGAAGAAATTCACACATGATCCCACATAAATGCAGCTTGAGTTCCTGGCGTTAGCCCTGGACCATGTCTACTCTGAGGTGTAGGAGGACATAATGACACATGCAGTACAGGATAGTGTACAGCTAAAATGGTTTGTACATGTCCTACTCATTTGGGTAGCACTAGCCAGATTAGACTCAATAGCCATTTCAGCATTCATATTGGCCACAGGACACAAATTCCAATTATTTGATATTAATAAGCCGTATTGAATGCTGAATTGAATTCCCCTCATGTTGAATTTTATTTGCACTGGGGGTATACAAAGTGCATTGAGATTGAATCTGCAAAGGCAGAGATTATATTGAAGAATATTGTCATGGGAATTTATATTTTAAATTCAGTGCCATTAAGATTTCAGTACTGGATGAGCTTATTGGGCTTGTTAAGAGATGGGTAGAAATATAACGGGATTGATAGTCACATGAGCCAATCAGTTTGCAGAAGGAGCATAATAAAACAACTTTGCCCAATAGATTGCGGCCTGTGGGGAGGGGCTTGGTCTGGCCAATAGGAATGCTTCATACTACAGCGGCTCATCCCACGTCCAAGGAATATCCTTTGTGGGTTTGTGCTTGACGCCATTTTGATTAAAGTAATGTGAAGGGGGATTGTGGCCAATACTTTGTAGGATATTTTCTCAATTTAAACAAATTTATACCTTAGCCGACCGACATCTGACGGAAACTAAGCCACGCGAGTGCAGCGAAAATGGCCACGGGAGCAAATGCAACTCCTTTAGGGAAGTTGCACCCCAGTATTGGCGCTAAAAGAGGATTTGACGCAGGGCCTGGTGCTGGGAACGGGTTGATGCCAACACCGGGGCCGCCCGCATCCTTTCCTTCGCTACAAGCTTTCCAGCCCTCGATGCCAAACGCATCTTTTCCACAGTCGCTTCAGTTCAATCCGGGGACGAGCTTTTCGACCCAGGTTCAACAACAACCAACCGGAGTGGGCGGACTAGCCAAACCAGGTATGTATACCGATCGCCCGCTAACGTTGCATGCATTTTATGCGGCATGAGTTAGCTAACGCTAGCCAGCTAACGTGGCTAACTAACATGAGTGAAGGCCCCGCATCCAAGTCCTGGCCTCGCACGAAATGGAGACAGCCCAGCTAACGTTAGTTAGTACACGAATGTTGGGGAGTAGCTAACGTTAGTTACCTCACCCAGTTATGCAATAACCAGTGTTTTGTTAGCTAATAATGAATTTGAACGTTGTAAACGCTAGGCGAATAACGTTAGTGAAATGTATGTGTAACGTTCGAGGCGAATAACGTTAGTGAAACGGTCGCCATCAACCGGTGCAACGTTAACGTTAGCTTGCTGCGCCTTTTTTTATGTTTTGTTGACAGCATGTCGTGCCGACCTCCTTTTACATGTAACGTTAGCGCTAGTTCTGGGAGGCTCCTGTGTGCTGTCCAGCTTCTTGTGGCTACCTGCGGGTCGTTACGTCCTCACGCTTTCCTGTCATTACCTCGACCGATAAGCAAGGTCATGTTGAGTGACGTCCGTCAGTCCAGTAACGTTACGCATCCAAGCCGCCGCCGCCGCCAACAACATGGATAACGTCCCCCGTTTCTCTCGGTAGATTTCGGTCAGAAGAAGTCGAGGAAGAAGAGTCGCTGGAGCAGCGAGACTCCCGATCAGAAGACTGTCATACCGGGCATGCCCACTGTCATTCCCCCTGGACTGACCCGGGATCAAGAGAGAGCCTATATAGGTAAATTTGTAACAGATATCTCTAGCCAATTCAGGTTGCCATGTAAATTATATTATAATGCAGTTCTGTTTTATGATATGTCTCATCAATCACATCTGTTTGAGGTTCTAGTTTCCTTACATGGTGCACACCAGTATTAATGTTAATTTGATGTCCTGTTTGCTGAACTCCCAACAGTTAGAGCTCTCTTAAGGCACCCACAAGATGCGTTACGAAATTGAAAACTCCCAATCACACTTCCAATGTGGTCAACAACAGTAACCTTACTGTGTTACACGAAATGGGGGGGATGTCTCATTTTGCTCCAACTGTTGAGACGAAGCAATAGCTTCCGATGAGCAATGATCATAACTTGATGATGTAAAGTGTTAATTAAGGTTATTTCTCTCTTTAAAAATGGAAGTAAAGTGGGTCTGCTGTGGCAAGTGTTTCTGTGGTCTTTTGGTTTGCATACCATTGGGCAGCCATTAGCAAGAGGAGTTTGAGATGGATGGTTAAACGCCACTGCTTGCTGCCGTCTGTCCCCGAGCGGCGGGTCACTGCTCACCGTCTTGCTTGATTTTTTCCCCCCCTAAACATCATCAGTATTGTTCCTGTGCATGGAGGCGTTCTACTCATAATGTCCTAATATGCCAAAGTGTGCTTCTGTTTTATATTGGTCCAAGTGTGAGCAATGCTGCTTCAATGGCAAATCAATCGGAACGCCCAGCCAGCTGATTCTTAGTGGGCATTGCAAATTGGGGGACACTTGATCGCTGTTGTGTTCTTAGTTTGGCCTGTTTAAAAAAAAATATATATATATCTATATATAAATAAATAGTGATCATATGAAATAAATGCCTTCCAGCAGCAGTGTAGCACCGACATACTGCTTTCACTGGCCCTCAACAGGGGTTCTGAAGCAGATAAGTCCCCCCCCCCTTTTTTTGTCAATAACTGACAGTGTTATTGATGTTGTTCACCCATTGGTAATGGTTGTTGTTCTTTGGTATGTAAACATTCATTTGTGCCCACCTTCAGTTGTCACACCGTTTCCTTTTTTGCTCATTCAGTAGACGACCCCCCCCCTCTAAACAATACAAGGGAAGCGTTTTTTAAGATGATCTTGCTGTGAACCACAATTCACAGGGCCAGTATTCATCTCTATAACCCAGAGTAATCGTTTCAGTGTCCAGTGAATCTGTGTTTGGGGGGGGTTATTTAATTACAACATTCATAATGTGCATGGGATGACTGATTTGATTTGATTTTTATTTTCTTCCATTGCCTCCTAAATGTAAGAATTGTCGCTGTCACTGCAGCCCCTCAGTGGTTAGATCTGTGGAGTGCAAAGAGTGACTGTGATCGCCTCCTTTTTTTCTTTTTCTTTGGTTATTGAAACATGCAAAACAAATAGACCAATCAGTGATTTTTAGACTCAATGTGTCCTTAAAATGCCGACGCCGTTAAACACAACGTGCAGAATTCACGGAGACCACCGCTTAGGTTTTGAAATACGACTGGTTTGGCAGGCATTTTTAGGAATCATTGTCTAGACATCTACTGATACGTTGCCATGTTTAATCATTTTCTGAGAAAAAAAAAAAGCTTAGTCCTGTTTATGTTAATGTAAATTACCTCTAGAGCATATTGGGTCACGTGTTGATGATCTCAGATATGAGTAAGTGGTTTCATGCTTTAGAGTCTTACCAGATGTTAATTTGATCTCCCTTGATTTTTTTTTGTTGTTTTTATTTAACAGACTCACCATTTGTCTTTACCTCAGTAATGTATGAGACAGTGCTCGAATGTGCAGAGCGTTGCCTCTCTGATGTTGTTGTGGTAACCACATTTCTCTCCATCCTTGTTTTTCTTTCCTAACCTGAATTCTTCCAGTCCAACTGCAGATTGAAGACCTGACTCGTAAACTGCGTACAGGAGACCTGGGAATCCCTGTTAACCCTGAGGACAGGTCGGAAAAAGATAAAACCCATGAACAGTAACATTTTCTCTACCTTCTTGACTTTTTTTTGGAAGACAAATGTTGATTTTCAGTATATATGTGGTTGTTAGCCTACATCTCATATTGCATAAGTAGTATTAGCTGGCAGATGTAGCGTTTAGGTAGCTATATACGTAAAGGTTTAGACAGTTTTTCACATTGTTAAAGCCTAGTGGTAGAGTAGAATGAAATCTACATTAATATATTTATAAACCAGTACGTGTACATGGTTGTGCATTTACTGGTAGCTTGATCAGTTTTGAATTGGTAATGGTACATTTTTATATAAGTAGGTCCATTAAAATCAGTTTTGTCAAGTAAAAATAGGTATGATTGTCTACCTGGTTACGACATTAATTATAATCTGTACAGTGGAGTGCAAAAAATTTCCCCCCATCAATTTAAAACAAAAAAAAACATTTTTAGACCTAGTACTACAGCTTGTTTTGAAAATTGGATATATGCATATATTGTTTTTTTTTACCCAAGACAATGAGACTGTTTGCAATTACATTGAGATAAGACACAAATTCTATTACCTTTTTTATTTCTCAATTTATACAATATTCAATTTATTAAATTGACTATATATACTTACTGTATATCTTTTTTTATTTATTTATTTATTTTATTTATTTATTTGAAATATTGCGTGAAAGCGATTTGGCCCAAAGTGCAAACTTGAAATGTGACCACAAATTTTAAACAAATAGTTTATCAGTGAAAACAAATGAAACAGTAGTTTGACTATTAAAAAACAAAAACCCATAACTCAAGGTCCAAGGTCTGGCTTTTTCTGAGCTTTCAATCAAATCTCATGGAGCTGCCTTTTTTTGTATTTATCTGTATGTAAACAGGTTTATAGGATCTCCGTGAAAAACAGTGTTTCAATCTTGGGTAAAACAAAAAAACAACCTAAATGAATAATCTAATTGAAGATGGATGTGTGAGAGATGGTGGAAGGGAGCAGGGGGGTGGGAGGGGAGGGGGCGTATGAATGCTTGGGCAACCCACTGCATATAGGTCAACGTAGGTTGAGTTTTAGATTCAGCAAAGTCACTGCCAGGACAAAGATGACCGTCTCGAGTATTTGCATCTTTTCATTGGCTCATTTCTCATTCTTGACTTGACCGTTAAGCTGCTTCAAGTTTAGCCCGTTAGCGTTTTATGCATCACGGTTTCACCCGCTGCTCGTTTTGTGTGTCTGATGTAGAGTGTTGTGTGAATATATGAATACATATATGATGCATAATGTATGAAGGTTTTCCTCTGAAACAGGTTTGGGTCAATACACCTTACTCTGTGTGTGTTTTGTATTTTAGCCGTGAGTGTTTAACATGTTGTTAGCGTGATGTAGTTCAGATAAATTGGCTCTTTTGGAAAAGTTAGTCGGTGACTAAAGATTCACATACGTCCTATCAATTGACATCGCCTAGCTTAACTTTTTTTTTCAAATTTTTACTTACTTCATACTGTAACTTTTTTTTGCCAGTGATGATTGAGCTCATGGCGTGTAGCTGACGTCATAACATACCAGTGATTTCATAGGTTTTTGCCTTGGACTTAATGAATGACTTGTCGCTGGTCATCTCTGGTAATGTGGCTTTTTAAACATTTCCACCCAGGGGAGGGAGGGAGAGGGGGGGGGTTGTTCCAGTTTTCCCTCTGGACTCTTGAGGTCTGGAAGAAAACGTCCAGCAGTGTATGTGTTCTGGCCGTCTTTTTATAACGTAGTTTCCATAAGGATCTGCTCCCACAGGAGGTGGCTTGCTCTCAAGAGTGTGTGTGTGAAGTTGACCACTGTTAGCTAGAGTCCCTGTCGGCTGTACACTGTGTAGAGTTTCTCTCATAATCGGACATTTCCACAGCAACCCAAAAAAAAAAAAAAAAAAACGTATAAATCCTTCCCCCGATCTAGTGTGACAGAACCAACTGCGGGGGGGTTGTTTCAGGTTGTCACCGTTGGAAGTTTGAAGCATAAAAGGACCACACACACAAAAAAAAAACTATATATTTTTTTTCTCACTCTTCACATCACATGTCGGCTCTCTGATGGGAGAGCATAGGAAAAGGTGGATATCTAATCTTAATTCCTTTTCTCTAACCCAAATTACCCCACATCAACCTAACCCCTTTTTCAAGCACAGAGCCTCCTTTTAACGCAGCAACACAGGTTTTCAGCATCCAAGGGGAGGCACGGACCTCTTCCGCCACGTCAACACCAAGCGACTCTCAAAGCCAGCGTTTTCTGCTTAGGATTACCAATTTTGCTTTGGTTTCTTTTTTTTTTTTTTTCTTACCTCCAACTTTCCTTTCTTGTAGGCCAACAATCCTGTATGCAGGTTTAGTTGTGGCCATGTATTTGGGTTTTTTTTTCCTCTCTCTTTGTGGTTGATGCCCCTCCAGTGTATTGGGTTAATTACCACCATACAGCCTTGGTTGCCCCCCCCCCCCCCCCCCCCCCTTATTTTTTAATACCCTGAATTGTTAAAGAGAATGGACCCTAGCCTTTGAAATGTCAGTGCAGAGTTCCTACATAATTTTCCTTTCCTTTTTTTGTTGAGTTTGCTCTTGCACTGGCCATGAGTCACGTAGTCTTATCTGAGAATTCTCCCAGTCCAAATTTCCAAAACGCATTTCTTTTTTTCTTTTTTCTTTTTTTTTTAAATTTCACATTGTTTCTAAGACATGTCAGTACTACCCATTGATTTCCCCACTGCAGTTTTGAAATTCTTGCGGTCTCAGTTAGCTGTAGGGAGCCTGTGTGTGTTTTGTCAGTGGCAGAGCTCCACTTCTAGAGAGGTATCGATGATGCCTTTCTTGTCTTTTGTTTCTGCCGTTTTCAGGTCCCCCTCTCCGGAGCCCATCTACAACAGTGAGGGCAAGCGGTTGAACACCCGCGAGTATCGCACGCGGAAGAAGATCGAGGAGGAGCGCCACTCCCTCATCACTGAGATGGTTGGACTCAACCCCGACTTCAAGCCTCCTGCAGACTATAAGTATGGTTATATTCATCCACTAACCGCCTGTTTCAGGGGGTGGGGGTGGCTGTAGAAGTGTCACCTGTGGCCAGGGTTAGGGTTAGTCTATTTGTCCATGGAAGTCGTGAAATGACGACGGCAGGAGCCTGAAAGTCCTACATTCTGAGCTCCTGTCGGACAGACACCGATGGTTCCAGGTCCTTGTTAGTGCTCGTGGACAGGCGGCCGTTCGGAGGGAGCTGCAGTCAGCCCTTCAAACCCCGGTGGAGCAGAAGGTTTTCCCACCATCTGGCAGAAAAACCCACACAGCCAAACAATGCTGGGGGGGAAAAAATGAAAGAGGGAAGAGAGTTATGTCCCTACAGTGGGCTAATGGATTTTAAAGCTCTATGTGGTGTAATGATCATAATAATGATATATCCACAGTGGCTCCTAGTAATTGTTTATCTTGTTTTTGTTTCCTGCAGGCCTCCAGCCACC
Organism: Enoplosus armatus; assembly: GCF_043641665.1. Classification (NCBI taxonomy): domain Eukaryota; kingdom Metazoa; phylum Chordata; class Actinopteri; order Centrarchiformes; family Enoplosidae; genus Enoplosus; species Enoplosus armatus. The sequence goes on from NC_092202.1 coordinate 14,958,787, forward strand.
AGAGTCAACGACAAAGTCATGATCCCCCAAGACGAATACCCCGAAATCAACTTTGTTGGGCTGCTGATCGGGCCGCGGTAAATTGGGACTTAATATTACTTCCGTGTTTGATAAGCAGGTTTAACAGCCAGTACAGTTTAAAAGTGAGTTTGGGTTCTTTTTCTTTCACCAGCGGTAATACGCTGAAGAACATTGAGAAGGAGTGCTGCGCCAAGATCATGATCCGGGGCAAAGGTTCGGTGAAGGAGGGCAAGGTGGGCCGGAAGGACGGGCAGATGCTGCCAGGGGAAGACGAGCCCCTGCACGCCCTCGTCACCGCCAACACGATGGAGAACGTCAAAAAGGCCGTGGAGCAGGTCCGGTCGCCTCAACCGTTCTGCTGCACCGTACTCTTTGTCTTTCTGGACTGCGTTATGTTAACGGCGAGGGGATGTGTGTGTCCACAGATTCGCAACATTCTGAAGCAAGGCATTGAGACGCCCGAGGACCAGAACGACCTGCGGAAGATGCAGCTGAGGGAGCTGGCCAGACTCAACGGCACGCTGAGGGAGGACGACAACAGGTAAGTGTCGCGGGTCTCGACAGCGGTGGAAGCTTTTTAATGCCCAGTTCAGTGTCGGGAGATCGTTTGCGGGCACTGGAGAAATTCAGGAGATCGTCCATTATGCACCGCCTAAGACCGAACGTCCTCGTTTGTCTCCGCAGGATCCTGCGTCCTTGGCAGAACTCCGAGCCACGCAGCATCACCAACACCACCCTCTGTACCAAGTGTGGCGGAGCGGGCCACATCTCCTCTGACTGCAAGTACACCAGGTGACGATCAGTTGTTGTTAGTTCACTCATTTAATTGAATTGAATTGGTTTGGCGTCGTTCCTCTTTTTCTAACGCCGTTCCCCCCCCCTGTTGTGGTTTGTGTAGCTCATTCGCTGCCCACAGAGCGACGGGTGGCGAGCCTCCTCAGTCAGCCCAGGACAAGGCCCGCATGGACAAGGAGTATCTGTCCCTCATGGCCGAGTTGGGGGAGGCCCCGGTCCCCACGTCCGGTGGAGGACACTCCGGCAACCAGGGAGGAGCGCCTCGCACCTCAGGACCCAACAATAACCAGCCACCGCCGGTTAGTAGGCGACGCGCATGATTCCACCACCCCCTGCTGGTGTAGAGTATTGTCTGAAATGACTGATGACTCTTTGTGTGCAGCAGAACCGGCCTCCTTGGATGAGCTCTGGTCCGGCCGAGAGCAGGAACTTCCATGGTATGCACGGAGGGCCTGGTGGCCACGGCGGACCCCACAGCTTCCCTCCCCCTATGCCCAACATGGGAGGCCCCCCTATGCCGCCCAACCCCAACGGCCTGCCTCCCCCCTGGATGCAGCCTCCTCCTCCTCCCATGGGCCAGGGTCCAGGACCTCACGGACACCCAATGGGTAAGACTGTGGGGGAACTCTTATTGGTTCCAATAGAGGCCTTTATATCGTTTGCATCAGCGGGTTTTCCTTCTATCAGATTAGTAAAAGTACAGGGCAGGCAGCTCTTCCTGCCTGAAAGAAACCCTCAGAAATCCACTTTAAAATACAAAGACATCACTCCAGGTGGGATTGCAGGAATTTGCTGGAAAACAAGAAGTAGCTTCTGCTGTAATTGTTACCGGGGTGGCGTTGGGGGGGGGGGGGGGTGAAAAATGACCGAGGTATGAGCTGCTCGTAACTTCATGGTACACTTCACTTGACAAGCTTTGTCGGTATGTGAGAATAATAACTTGACTTTTGCTCCCCCCCCCCCCGTAGGTCTGCTGCCCCCGCCGATGGGCATGATGCCGCCTCCCCCTCCTCCCCCCAGCAACCAGCCGCCTCCTCCCCCTTCCGGGCCCCTGCCGCCTTGGCAACAACAGGCTCCACCTCCCCCTCCAACCAGCAGCATGGCAACCAGTACGCCGCTGCCCTGGCAACAGAGTAAGGCCACACAAAACACTGTATCCCGGAGCCATTGTGCCATTCACGATTACTATGCACACAGTTAGTTTTTACGTTGCATTGTGGGATACCAAGTCTGATATGTAGGCTATGACAATGTGAATGTTGTTGATGAGCGTCAGGCGCTAACCTCTGCCCCCCCCCCCCCCCCCCCCCCCCTCCCCCTCCCTCCGCTCTTGCAGATACCACCACCACATCAAGCCCTGGCACCGGCACCCTGCCCCCATGGCAGCAGCCCCAGCAGTCCGCAGCCTCCGGAGCCCAGCCCCCACCACCCATGGGCACCCCATCCATGGTGCCGCCTCCCCCGGGCGTCCAGCCCCCGCTGCCCCCGGGCGCCCCTCCTCCTCCCCCTCCACCCCCTCCGGGCTCCACTGGCATGATGTATGCCCCGCCGCCACCCCCGCCGCCCATGGACCCTTCCAACTTTGTCACCATGATGGGAATGGGGGTACCGGGCATGCCCCCCTTCGGCATGCCCCCTGCTCCCCCGCCGCCTCCACCCCAGAATTAACCCTGCCACAGAAGAATCGTCCTCCCACCAAGAGTTCCCACCCCCGCAGCACATTGTGGATGTGTGCTTCAAAGAAGAAAAATATAACCAGTGCTTTATTTTTTATTGCTCCTTGATATTGTGAAGACATCTCCGAAACAACCAACGGCTGCGTCAGTTCAATTTGTAAAGTAACTTAATCAGTTATTTTTTCCTGTTTTTAAAGTTTGTATCGACACAACGCCCCTTGTGTGCATACAAACACCGTCGCTCTCGGGCACACGTTCCGCATCGCTGCCGTAGTTTTGTCACGTTACTCGCACACCAAATAAAACTACTCAAAATAGCCGGCCAGACATTTAATTCATGCTGCTCCTCCAGTCTCATCACTTCAAGCCTCCAACCGCTTTTACACCATTATTGGATTTCAAATGTTGGAAGTTGCATGTTCAACCACCTCGCACAGCGATTTCTACTCCCGTCATATTCCCCCCGTGTCTCGGCTTAGAATTGAAATAAGATTAATATTTTTGTAACGACGAGATTGTGAAGTGTTTCTTAGTTCTGTCAGAAAACCTTTTTGTAGTAACTGTCTTGATTGTTTTCCAGAAATTCCCAGGGTTTTAATCGTTTTTTTTTTTTGTTTGTTTTTTTTCTCCATTGGTTAGTTGCCTGCGTGTCAATTGTGACCATTGAATTTAAAAAATAAAATTAAAAAAAAAAAAAGAGGGGGGGGGGGGGGTTGATGCTGTGATCTGCTGGCTTCTGACCCCTTGCACTACTTGAATGCTGAGAATCTGATCATATACTTGTTTTTTTTTCTGCATCTCTCTGCTCTGATAAGAAGACGCTGTGTGCAGTGTTTGTGTTTGCTTTTTTGCGAGGACAAAAATATCAGTTTTGTCCTTCGAGTTATTAGAGAAGAGAATTGTTGTTGTTTTTTTTGTTATTGTTTTTTTTTTTTGTTTTACTGTTTCTGGAATCGGTCTGTTGTGTTATGGAGCTAGCCTGAATGAATAGCTGTTGAAATGTTGCTTGGTTTAGCATTAAACTGATCCATTTCACCTTTTTTGTGGCCGAGTACAGACTGGTTTCTCCTTTCATGGATGCGAGACCCTTTGTGTCCGAATGCTTGCCAAGAATCTTTTTTTTTTTTTTTTTTTCCCTCCCCCAGGCCATGGCCCTGTTGGCTGTCTCAAATGTGTTACATAACCTGGTTTTGTCAAGGGTGTCCACTGCCTCACAAACTCCCATGAAGCACACACTTGGACAAACGTGTATGGTTTTAAAGTCCCTGTACAGTTGCATGGGATTGCTGCTCATGTCCCCACGACTCGCATTCACAGCAGCATCACTGCAGGACACAAGCAGCTAACTCCATATTTATCCATATTAAAATGGTTCTTTCATAGTTACTCTTGTTCTGGCAACATAAGCCTATTAATGGTATTGCATTGAAACACTAAACTCAAGGGCCACTTACTATTTTTTTTTTTTTTTTTCTTCCGGGCCTCATCAGTGAAATGGAGTTGTTAGCTCGGTTATGTCGATAGCTTACTTGTCACCACATGATGGAACTCCTAGTTTGACTCGAGGTACGCTGATGTTTCTCACAGCTTTCGACCGCATCTCATGGTGTTCCTCAGCGGATGGATATAGGACCTTTTAGCACTTGATGGCAGCTGAGCCATGGGGGGGGGGGGGGGGTCTAAGTAAGTGGACCCATGAAAAACACCCATTTGACATCAGACATTTTGACTTGTCAAAGCAGGAAGAACGCAGGTGAAACAAGTTTTTAAGTAATGATGGCTCAGTTGCGTCAAGTGTTCGAGCAACCAAATCCTGTGAGCTAGCATGCGCGAAATAAAACAAGACCCAGGAACTAGCTCAACTAAATGGAATGCTGCCATTTCCAATGTTATCAATTACTATGCCATGGCGAAAACGATATGAGCTTTAATGTTTAGTACATTTTTTTTTCTATCTCCATTTGTTCGACGTGTCACATTTAATTAAAACACAAATGACATTCTCACCGAGCATTTTCCCTCCTCATTTTGCCCCTGTGGCTCTGAATGTCGAGAGCTATATAAAAACTACTTTGGGTACAGTTCATTCCTGTCCGACATCATTTGAATGAAGAGTCTGTTATCAACAGTTGAATACGGCAAGTTGACCAGGGTGAGACCGGAAGGGAGGTCATTTTGACATATATACGAAAAGCAATGTCTACTGATTTTCTCCGCACCTTTGACGAGCCTTGCTAAATAACCAAACGGTTTGGATGAAACAGTTCGGTGCTTTTTAAAAAAAAACTGAAAATGGCTTCGGCTTGGGTTTAAATGCACGTTACTCGTTTACCTGTTGTTAATGGTGGGAAACGCGCTACAGTGGGGCGTGTGACGCACTTAAAAATAGTAGTTGGGCTCGTCACCTTTATTTTGAAAGCGTTGACCGGAAAAGCTTGTTAGCTTCGGTCAACCTTGACGTGACATATAAAAGGACTGCACCGCCACATCCCGGTGGCCGTCTGCACTCCAGAGAGAGAGAGTCGGAAGAAGGGCGGACCGGCTGCCGGGTGAAATTGAACTTAACATTCAGTAAAAACTACAGGGGAAATCCTCAGCAAGCATGGCGAAGCCGCTGACAGACCAGGACAAGAGGAAGCAGATCTCGGTCCGGGGGCTGGCCGGCGTGGAAAACGTTGCCGACCTGAAAACTAATTTCAACCGGCACCTCCACTTCACCCTGGTGAAAGACCGAAATGTGGCCACCAAGCGGGACTACTATTTTGCCCTCGCCAATACGGTCCGCGACTACCTGGTGGGCCGCTGGATCCGGACGCAGCAGCACTACTATGAGAAGGACCCGAAAGTAAGCAGCGGGGCTGATGCCGCAGTCCTGCACGTACACACACACACACACAGACAGCTGACCGGGGAGCAGTGGGAGGGGACGCAGTGTTCTGCGCTGCGGTATCACAAGTGATGGGCCCCGCGCGCGCGCGCGCGTGCGTGTGTGTGTGTGTGTGTGTGTGTGCGCGCGCGCGCACTCTTTGCTGTCTCGCTTCTTCTTATCCATTTATAGAAATCTTCCGGCTGCTCTTGTCTTGACCAATGTTGCAAACAGTTTGCTTGTGCTCTGCCCGGTGTGGGTGTGGGTGTGTGTGTGTGGGGGGGGGGGTCCTGTCCACGCTGACATATGTGTCAAAGCTGCCTGTTACATAATCCGCCGCTCGCGCATCTGCATCTGCCTCTGCAACCTTGCTGTGGTCCAGCGCGCGCCACTGAGGGCGGGCGCGCGGCCTCGGCGTGTCACCCTGCATTAGCACAGTGTTCTGAATTTGGAGACTCAACCGGTTGCTTTAATGTGTGTTACGTAACGCCCTCCAATCCATCCCCACCACCAACTAGCTGCGCGTCACAAAATGGCCACACACACAGTTGGGAACTACATTGCATACTTTATTCTTCTTTTTTTTTTTTTTCCTCCCCCAGCAATTACCTCAGTTCATCCCCATCTAATGGAACTAATGGGCTAATGGAGAACTTTAGAGGGCCACCACCAAACTTCCAAATAAGCTAATAGGCTAAATTCAAATTGTTGGGGGGAAACTCTGGAGCCAGCGCCATAGTCGTCCAAAACAAAACCACACGCACCGCAGTTCATGTTGACTCGATACCCACACACACCGTCCTGCTGCTAGAAGTGCCCACCACATGCACCAAATGTAGATTAATCCGCCGCTGAAAATAGTCCTGAGAAATGCACAACTTCCTCCTGTTTTGAGTGACGTTTTGCTTTTACAAACTACAGAGACCGGCTGGTTGTTGTTGTTTTTTTTTTTTAGGAAATGACTGAACCTTTTTAAACACGAAACTATATATTTGTGATCTTTTTTTTTTTTTTTTTTTAAATGTACATCTGCGGTAGGAATCAGAATAATTGAGAAGTATCTGCTTCCTCTTGTCCTGGTCTGAATGTAAGCTGTTCGTTTGACGGGCACATACTGTGTCGACGACAATCACACAACGCTACAAACCAACGTACCTACTGTTGCTCACAAAGTCAGGGTAACCTTTTTGGAAAAGGATCCATTCATACTGACCTCTGGATGCCTCCCCCCCCCCCCCCCCCCCCCCTCCCATTAGTCATCAGGAGGATCACAAATGTCACATGGCACAAGGTCACAGATGCTGCCAAAAATGTCAGCTGGGACACACCAAACACACAGTCTCACATGCAGTTGGAAGCATTCTCTCTATATTTAAGTCGATCATCAGTCCCTATGTTGGTTTTGGAGGTCCGTGCTAACTCTCACACTCTGGCAGAGCTGTGGGGGGGCTTTGTGGGCTCGTGGTTTGAAAGTGTAAGAGATATTATCAGCGGAGCTGCCAGTAATAGCCCTGCCATTGTTGCTTCTGACAGCAGCTGTTGTTTTCTGCCAGAGATAGTGTTGCGAAGCCATTAGGCGCACAAAACGGAGCACGTATGTTTTATTATTAGTGTCCTGAGGGGAGGGGGGTGGGGGAGTTTTTAGTGCACAATTTTGTGAATCTTCATCCTGTCTAATTGTAGATGAAACGGTACATATTTGTCAGCTCTTTGCAACATGCTTTTGCATGGATATGTAAAAATGTAAATAATGGAAAGAATATTAAAAGCATTGGCAGCATTTGTATCGAGTGTAAATGTTTATGAAGATTTGTCTTTGCCTGCAGCGTGTCTACTACCTCTCCCTGGAGTTTTACATGGGCCGGACGCTGCAGAACACCATGGTGAACCTGGCCTTGGAGAACGCCTGCGATGAAGCCACATACCAGGTGACTATGGGGGGGGCGGGGCTCCACATTGAGGGGAGAGGGTATAAAAGCTTAAGTATAAATGTTACTTACTATTAGCATTATACACATATACTCCAAAGAAGTAAAAGTACTCATTTTGCAGAATGGCCCATTTCAGAATAATATACATTTTATATCACATAGTTATTGATGCATTAATGTAAGCATTACTTTAATGTTGCAGCTGGTGAAGGCGGGGCTAATTGGAACTACTTTATATACTGCGGAGTAGCTTGATAATAATAATATTATCGGTTGATTTATATTTTGTCTTAATACTTTGAATCTGCAAAGTAACTATATCTGTAAAAAGTACAATATTTGCCTCTAAAATGTAGTGAAGTCGAAGTATGAAGTAGCATGAAATGGAAATACTCCAAGTAAAGTGCAAGTACCTCAACATTGTATGCATGTACAGTACTTGAGTAAGTGTGCCTAGTTACTTTCCACCACTGAATGTGCCACGCTGGATCCAAAACCCACGAGACGACATCACAGGCTCAATAACGCACATTCCAAACCTCCCTTCAGAAACTACGTGTTTCCCAGTCGCGCGTATTTCTAGTTGGGGTCCAGGTGGTTGAGTGCGGTCCGACATGTTGACTTGTTGACCGCTGTAAGACCTGTTGACCGCTGTGTCTGTGTCTCCAGCTGGGTCTGGACATGGAGGAGCTGCAGGACATCGAGGAAGATGCCGGCCTGGGTAACGGCGGGCTGGGTCGTCTGGCTGGTGAGCTCCTGTGTCCTCCCTGATTGGCTGCTGATGGACAGGGATTGTTTAGTGCTCTGTGGACGGCCTTGTCTCAAACTGCCCCCCACCCCTCCCTGTTGTTTCCCCCTCAGCTTGTTTCCTGGACTCCATGGCCTCTCTGGGTCTGGCTGCTTATGGATACGGGATCCGCTACGAGTTCGGCATCTTCAATCAGAAAATTGTCAGCGGCTGGCAGGTACGTTCCCCCGGCGCTCTCTGTGTACTTGGCCTTCTGTGTGGTTATATCTGGGCCGCTTTAGATCATCCCTAATACTTATGGGATGCCTCACCCTCACCCCACCCTACCCATGTTTCCACAGGTGGAGGAAGCGGACGACTGGCTGCGCTACGGTAACCCCTGGGAGAAGGCTCGCCCCGAGTACATGCGCCCAGTCCACTTCTACGGGCGGGTGGAACACACGGCTGACGGAGTGAAGTGGGTCGACACACAGGCGAGTGGGAACGGACACAATGCTGACCCCCCCCCCCCCCCCCCCCACAACTGACCTTTTTTTTATAAAAGAATGTGTAGGGTTCAGTCAATGCTGTTCAACTCTTATATAATAAATATAAACAACACTGTTGACATCGGGAAAAAAAACCCTGTATTTTTGAGGCCATAATCAATATAAAATCTGCTAATGATATATCAATAATAAGAAATCCTTTATGAATTTCATTTGATTGTTAAAGAAAAGTGACCTGAGGTGTGTAGTGAGCACATAACACACTTTTTTGTTGTTGTTTTGTGATCCAGGTGGTTCTGGCTCTTCCCTATGACACCCCAGTCCCCGGCTACAGGAACAACATTGTCAACACCATGAGGCTGTGGTCTGCTAAGGCCCCCTGTGACTTTAACCTCAAAGACTGTGAGTACCGTCGGCCTGTACTGTTAGATAGTCACCGCTGACATGAGTAAATCACCGGCTACCGAATGCAACTCTGAATAATCTCATTGAGCGAGGAGGAGAACATGACGGAGCCCAACACGAGTAACTGCTGTCGTCCCACAGTTAACGTCGGTGGCTACATTCAAGCTGTCCTGGACAGAAACCTGGCTGAGAACATCTCCAGAGTTCTCTACCCCAACGACAATGTGAGTGGATTGTTGTTGTTGTTGTTGTTGTTGTTGTATATGCACGCACCAACCGTCCACCGCCGTCTGCATGTCACTCAGAGGGCCACTGAGTCCAACCTTTCGGCCAACATTGCATCAGTCGTGATAAAAATGAAATGCTGAGATCTGCTGACATGATGGCTTCTGTTCAGTTCTTCGAAGGGAAGGAGCTGCGTCTGAAGCAGGAGTACTTCGTCGTGGCCGCAACTCTTCAAGACATCGTCCGGCGCTTCAAAGCCTCCAAGTTTGGCTCCACGGAGTTCGTGCGACTGGACCTTTCTACGCTGCCGGACAAGGTGAGACATCTGTCGCATCGTGTCGGATCGTGGTGCGGTGTGTGTTTACAAATGGCAGTATATCAAACCCCTCGCATATATTTGATTTTCTTAGTTTGAGCTAATTCTTTTTAATATCCTTATTTGAGTTTTGTAACCGTTAATCTGGGCGTGAATTGGAAGGTCTGACATCCAGAGTTTCCATGTGAATTGCTAAACACGGGTTAGTTCAAATGACTGATCGGAGATCAGAGATTTGTGCTTCCACCGAATTACATTACATTATTCTGTGTGTGTTGCGCAGGTGGCCATCCAGCTGAATGACACCCATCCTGCTATGGCCATCCCTGAGCTGATGCGGATCCTGGTGGACATGGAGAAACTCACCTGGGAGAAGGTATATACAAAGTGGAGGAGCCTCGGGAACCAGCGGCTGAACTGGGAGTGCTGTGTCCTTTTTTTTTTTTTCCCCACGGTGAATTGTCCTGCGGTTCACTTGCGCAGCAGTTCTGTCTCTTTGCGTCCGTCAGCGATGCAGCAGCAGTGACGCAGCGCAATGACACGCCAGTCTGGCAGCAAGTGGACTCGCTAATATATAGAGTCCTTGATACATGTGGAGTATGTGCAGTTTAACCGACCTGTCTCTTGGTCCTGTCCAGGCCTGGGACATCGTGGTCCGTACCTGTGCCTACACCAATCACACCGTCCTGCCTGAGGCCCTGGAGCGCTGGCCCGTCGACCTCTTCCAAAACCTGCTGCCTCGCCACCTGGAGATCATCTACGAGGTCAACAGGAGGCACCTGGAGGTACGAGGGGGGCTCATCATGGCATCCTGGTTATGTCATTAATTACTGGCCACAGCTACACACAATAATGTCTCAGTCAGGCGCTCAAATCGCGTCGAGTCCCACAGCAGACCAGAGTCCCAAGTCGAGCCGCCAGCGCTCGTTTTTGCGTCTCAAGTCTACAGCTCTGTAAATCCTCCTGTGTCTCTCCTTCACCCCACCCCCCCCTCTCCAGCGCATCACCAAGCTGTACCCTGGAGACAATGACCGCATGCGCCGGATGTCCCTGATCGAGGAAGGCGACGTCAAGAAGATCAACATGGCCCACCTGTGCATCGTGGGATCTCACGCCGTCAACGGAGTGGCCCGCATCCACTCGGAAATCATCAAAAACACCGTGTAGGGGAAGCAGCTCGCCCTCATCTCTTCTCTCGTGTGTGTGTGTGTGTGTGTGTGTGTGATAACGTTACTGTAAAGAAGCCTCTGGCCATGAGTCTAAAGGTTGAACGCATGTTGACATGAAAACACCGCAGTTTGCGGTTTTTGTAACGGTGCCAACACTTTGGACTGGATCTGACGAAGCAGTCTCTGATTGTCGCCCCCCCCCCCCCCCCCCCTCAGGTTCAAGGATTTCTACGAACTCGACCCTCAGAAGTTTCAGAACAAGACCAATGGCATCACGCCCAGGCGCTGGCTGGTCATGTGCAACCCTGGCCTGGCAGAGGTCATCGCAGAGGTGTGTGGTTAGAGCTTCAAACTAACTAACAAATTCCCAAAGTGTGTGTAAATCGGTTCAAAACATCCTACTGTCCTAGAAAATACAGCTTCTCCTTCGTCATTTCTTCCTATATTCCCTCTTTACCCCTCTGTGAGAAACACAAGTTCATGATACGTGTCTGCCAAACAACATGTGCTTTAGAGGATTGGTGAGGACTACATCCGCGACCTGGACCAGCTGAAGAAGCTGCTGGAGTTCGTGGACGACGACGCCTTCATTCGGGATGTCGCCAAAGTCAAACAAGTGAGTTTCTCAAGAAAGGCGGTGGTTCTCCTGTCTCCCTTTTTTTGTTTCGAATCACGTCTTCCTCTGCATGACCTCACCTTTTTTTTTTTTCCAGGAGAACAAGATGAAGTTCGCTGCCCACCTCGAAGAGCACTACAAGGTGAAGATCAACCCCAACTCCATGTTCGATGTCCAGGTGAAGAGGATCCACGAGTACAAAAGACAGCTGCTCAACTGCCTGCACATCATCACACTGTACAACCGTGGGTGCTTCATTTGTGTTCGTTTCTTTTCTTTTGCTCTTTAGAAAATAAACATGGATTCAAAGTTACGCAAACCTTTTTGTGTTTTTAAATTAGGTATCAAGAAGCAACCCAACAAGTCATGGACCCCCAGAACCATCATGATTGGAGGAAAGGTGAGTGGCGTCCCATATCTGCATCTACCCGATGCTTTCCTGTCGGACAGATAACATCAGTGACATTGCATATCTGCTTTTGAGATAATCCACCAGGCAGTAAAACGTATAACAATAACGGCAGAAGTACCTTTAACCACATAAGCAAGTCTGTCATCCGTAGAGGTCTTGGGCTAACGTGTGAGGGTCCTCTGGGTTTCCTCAGGCGGCTCCAGGTTATCACACCGCCAAGATGATCATCAAGCTGATCACGGCGATCGGGGACGTCGTCAATCACGACCCTGTGGTGGGAGACCGACTAAAAGTCATCTTCCTGGAGAACTACAGGGTCACCCTGGCTGAAAAGGGTAACGGAGGCTTATTCAGAATCAGTCGTTCACGTTTAAGATTGGAAGGCGGCTCTTTCTTTCAGACGTTCGGGGCTTTTTAATGCTTGTTGTTGATGATCGGGTATCGAGCCTGAGCACTACTCGTGTGTGTGTGTGTGTGTGTGGTATCGCAGCTTGTCCAGGCCCTGTGCTCATGTATGTAGTAGAACTTGGCTAGAGGGGAAACGTTCTGGATCTTTTCCGCCTGTCCGCAGTCATCCCCGCAGCCGACCTGTCGGAGCAGATCTCCACGGCGGGCACCGAGGCCTCCGGCACCGGGAACATGAAGTTCATGCTGAACGGAGCCCTCACCATCGGCACCATGGACGGGGCCAACGTGGAGATGGCGGAGGAGGCCGGGGAGGAGAACCTCTTCATCTTCGGCATGAGGGTGGACGACGTGGAGGCTCTGGACAAGAAGGGGTGAGGGGGTCTCGGGTTACGTTCAGGTCTCAAATTTGGGCTCTGGTCCAATCTTTTTTTTTTTTTTTTTAAGCTGGCTTACAAAATGATGTCCCAAAACTTTATTAAAGCTGCACCGGGCCAGACTTTTGGGGTGAAATTCTCCCGTGATGTCTTTATGTCCCCAGCTATGACGCTGTGTCGTACTACAACCGCATTCCTGAGCTGAAGCAGGCGATGGATCAGATATCCGGGGGCGCCTTCAGCCCCGGCCAGCCCGACCTCTTCAAAGACCTGGCCAACATGCTGATGCACCACGACAGGTTGGAGCGCACTTAACGTCCACGCACGCAGTGTTGCTTTTTCTACTGGAATGCCCCGTCTCATCCGCTTTGAACTGTACGTCTGTGCTGCAGGTTCAAGGTGTTCGCGGACTACGAGGAATACATCGAATGTCAAGAGAAAGTCGGCGCGCTCTACAAGGTCAGGACATCGAGACCAGCTGAGAGTCCCACTTCATTTGGCACTCTGTAGACTTTTCCATATTTAATATATATATTAGATGTGCAGTGCTGTACTACAGTATATCGCACTATATGATAACTGCACCACTTTATATACTACTGTGTATTACACTCCTATACCAGCCTCAGGCCTTTCTAACACCAGGTTAACGTTGTGAGGCGGTCGCAGTTTGTTTACGTTAGGCTCCATTATACCATAATGTACTATACTATATTATACTGAACTACACTGTATTATACTATACTATACTATACTATATAGTATATATACTACTTAAACTGCAAATGGCTGTGTAGTTAATGCTCCCTGCATACTGTGCTATACTATATTATACTGTACCTACTAAAGCATGTTATACTATTCTGTATAATGCTGTACAATACCATATTACACTATATTATAATACCCCCCCATCCTCCTCCTCCTCCTCCCTGTGTATCAACAGAACCCTAAAGAGTGGACCAAGATGGTGATCCATAACATCGCCGGCTGCGGTAAATTCTCCAGTGACCGCACCATTTCCCAGTACGCCCGGGAGATCTGGGGCATGGAGCCCAGTTTGGAGAAGATCGCCGCCCCCGACGATCCCCGCTGAGACCAGGACCTGCCTCTCCACGCTCTCCAGCGTAGCGGTCCAACCACTGAAGAGAAGTGTAGCCTTGTAGCCTTTTCTTTTCTTTTCTTTCTTTCTTTCTTTCTTCCTCTCACTGTGTCCTGTGGCATTACTCCTTCACACGATCGCTCCCGACACGACCTCCATCACTTCCAGCTCGTCTCGCTGCAACGTGTGCTGAAGTGGCCTCGTCTTGTTTCCTCTCTGTGCACCAGCAATGCATGTTCTCACTGTTGGGTGAAAGCCGTGTATCAGCCTTTCAGCAGCTAAGAAACAGCCTAGGTTTCACCCTGGAATCATGGGATTCTTCAGTCGGAGTGAAAACATGAAAGATATACTCCCTGATTTTGTTTCTTTCCACTGGAAAATTCTTTGGAATTTTTTTTGGGAATTCGGAGTCCCAGACATTCCGAGTGCTGTAACTAAATCAGGGTGTATATCTTTTAACCACACTTGGATTTCACACAACAGTGATTGGAACCCACGATTCTAGCGACATTCCCCTTCTACTTTGGAGCCAGTATGGCCACCAAACACCCCCCCCCCCCCCCCCCCCAGCAACTATGCCAATAAACCTCAGCACTGTTATGGTTCCACACCAACCCGCGTCTTCCATGGACGAGAGGAGGGACACACGGTGGTTAATGTGCACCACAGCCTCGTAAGCATCACTGTAACTGGAGGGACGTCGGGGGTAGGGGGGGGGGGGGGGGACCGTGCCTCCGCCGCAGATTAACGCTCATATTAATATTTCATATTAAGGAGACTCTCCGACCGCTCTGTCAGTGTTTTAATGGTGTTTTCTGAGTATATCCATTTTTGTGTGTGTGTGTGTATTCTCATTAATGGGCAGGGGGGGCCATCAGTTAACCTGTGGTTTCCTTAGCATGTCTGTCTTCCTGTCCCATTCTGCTGTACTGTGTTCCAAAAAAAAAAAAAAAAAAAGTGACCTGTGTTAGAAAACAACAGCCTTTCTCTGCCTAAAACCTAAAGGGACTGAATTTCTCTGTGGAAGATGTGTGTGTGTGTGTGTGTGTGTGTGTGTGTGTGTGTGTGTGTGTGTGTGTGTGTGTTCCGTCGTGTAGTTGTGTTGAGTGTCACATAGATGAGTCCATGACACGATTTGATGTACTGTAATGACAACACTGTCCTGCTGCAGCTACTGCATATATATATATAGATATATAGATATATCTATATATACGACTGCCTGCCTGTACAGGCTGCAGGAAGCATTTCACTGTGGCTCCGTGCTTTTTCCTCTTTTAGCCAATAAATACTGCAGAACTCCATCAACAGCTCAGACGTCTCCGATCACTTTTTGCACCTCTGTTTTCAAACCACAGATGGTAACACGTGACCCCCTCCTATTGAGCATTTATAAGTACGAAATAAACAGTGAATGAATGGTTCATAACGCGCTCTAATTTCCTCCTGTGGACACCCCCGTGAGTGGAGGCTGCTGTGTGAGCAGATAATGAATAACCATACAGTGAACACAGCTGTAATAATATAAAAGGTCTTCATGGGAGGGGTTGTAGTTGTTACATACTGTCATACTATACATGTATACGAGTGGTGGGTCGTGCATTATGGGAAATGTAGGATCCACCCCCCCCCCCCCCTCCAAACTTTATGGAAGTGTAATGCTCAACCACTTCAGATTTTGGTATCCGCTATCTGGACCGGTTGTCAGTAGAGACTTTCTCCCCCAGGGAAGAAGCAGAATTCATGGTCACTCCAGGTTCATTATGTAATCCTGTGTCACAGTATTTACACAGCACCCAGAGCTGCTTTATAGTCAAACAAGACACGCACATCTCACTTTCTACAACATGGGACCTTGAAGATGACCTTCTGGGTTTTTGAAAGGCCACCAGCACTTATCTCAGATGTCCCTCTGATGTCTTCATAATATACAGCGTGAGAGCAGTTTCACCAATTCAAGTGAACCTCGCGCACAAAACTGTCAAACCCCGTGATCTGACGCACACTCTGTACAAAAGGCAGAGAACACCACTTTTCAAACACCGGACGGGAATTGAAAAGGTTGCGTGAATATGTTGTAAAGAGGTCTGAACCCAAATTAGGTTTATATTTCATTTAAAGAACTAGCCTTCTCTTTGCTGCAAGAAAACTCAAAACAAACGTCTGATGAGGAAACTTTTTTAAGCAAACACGTCAAAGTTGGCAGCATGAATGATTCACATACTGTATATGACTGAAAGGCTCTGCACATGTAATTCAGCATTCCGTCTTTCTCAACGGATCATATTAGATAGTAAACTCCATACTCGACTATATTAACTTTGGTTTGGTTCACGGATCATTAAACACTTCAAATCTTATTTGTTTCAGTGTGAAAACATGTTGATACGTTTTTCTACCAAAAAAATACAAAGTTGATTGACAATTTCTGACATGACACATGGCAGATATATAGAATATGAATCATATGAAAACATTCATAGAAACAGTCCACCTTATTTAAAAGTCATGACACAGATTTGTAATTTTGTTTTCTGCTTTTAATGATTATATTGATTACATTTTTCCTTTCTTTGCTCAGTTTGAAATGTCCAATGTCCCCTGCATTACAGCACTGCTGTGTGGCGGAGGACGGCAGTGTGGTGGAGGACAGCAGTGTATGGTGGAGGACAGCAGTGTGGTGGAGGACAGGACAGCAGAGTGTGGAGGACAGGACAGCAGTGTGGTGGAGGACAGGACAGCAGTGTGAAGGAGGACAGCAGTGTGTGGAGGAAAGTGCTACAGGGGACATTGTCCTAACTGGCTCGCAGTGCAGAATTCGATCAGACGGAATCAGATTTAGTGTCAATTTAAAGTCTCCAATCAACCTATCAGCCATGCTTTTGGAATGTGGGAGGAAACTGGAGCACCCAGAGAAAACCCACGCAGACACGGGGAGAGCATGAAAACTCCACACAGAAAGCAACAGAGCTCAAAGTCAGCCAGCCAGGAGCTCTCTGCGAGGACACAGTGCTAACCACTGAGCCCCCGTGCTGCCCGGAGAGTACGCATGTGATAGCACCCCCACTCACGGTGACGTCACATGCATACTCTCTATCATACTCCCTCATCATCGCAGACACCGACACGGTTGCAGAATGTCCTCTTCATCCACGAGAAGAAGCGCTTGAAGCAATTCTTCTTCTTCTTCTTCTTCTGCTGCTTCTTCTTCTTGGGCTCCGTGTCGTCTGAAAATCAAAAGGACATTTAAATGCCTCGGCTGCCTTTGATACAAATAACAACAACGTGAAAGAACAATCAACAATTCAGACACAAGCGGAGGTTAGCATTTCCTACCAGGTGTAGTGGCGCTGAGCTCTGCCTGTTCCTCGAAGAGGGGGAACAGGGAAGGGGGGTCACTCGTGACCACACTGGACACCACTGGACTACTTTCAGAAAGCTCCTCTGGCAAATCCAATGAGCTAAAAACACACACAAACACAAACACACACACACACTCTAAATATCTGACTCTTGACGCTCCCTAATCTGATGATGGCCTAACTTTCTCTCCTCTGTCTGATGGAAATCATCTCACCAAGCTTCAAGCCCGCTGTCCTCATCCAGCAGCAGGCAGCAGTCAGCTGGTGCAGGCTGCACCAAGATAACTCCTGGATATAATGTGGACAGAGTCACTCCACGAAAACCACCGAAGCCACTTGAGCTGTGGAATTAAGAAACGCGCCGTTCATCAAAGGTACAACAGACAGCAAAGCAGGAAGAACAGACACGACTGACATGAGCAGAAGAAAGAAATCGTCCTACCAAGTTTTATACTCCTCTTCCGTCGACGGGCTGCAGACAACACCTGGTCGTGGTGGTGATGATGATGATGATCCCGAGGTTTCATCTGTCCTCCTCTCACTGTTCTCATCGGCCTGGACGGTTCCTGGTTCTGCTGCCGGGATATTTCCTGGTTCTCCTGTCTTACCTGGTTCCGCTGCCTGGATGGTTCCTGGTTCCGCTGCCCGGATGGTTCCTGTTTCTGCTGTCTTACCTGGTTCCGCTGCCTGGATGGTTCCTGGTTCCACTGTCTTACCTGGTTCTGCTGTCTTTCCGGTTCCTGGTTCCACTATCTTACCTGGTTCCACTGTCTTACCGGTTCCTGGTTCTGCTGCCTGGATATTTCCTGGTTCTGCTGGCTTACCGGTTCCTGGTTCCACTGTCTTACCTGATTCCACTGTCTTACCGGTTCCTGGTTCTGCTGCCTGGATGGTTCCAGGTTCTGCTGCCTGGATGGTTCCTGGTTCGGCTGTGTGGCTGGTTCCTGGTTCGGCTGTGTGGCTGGTGCTGGGCTCACTGCTGCCAGAGGAAAAAGTCACAGTGCTGTATTCATAGAGAACAGCAGTACGTAAAGCATTCAAATCTGTGATTGAATTATTATAAATGGCCCATTTACTATGCCTACGGTGGCATTCAGACTATCCCCACTTTCAGATAGCTACGGATGCATCTTGACTAGTCCTCCATACCGTCACTCCTCAAAAAGAACTGCATGTTATCATTTATTAGGCTGTACATGATTCATATGACTTTAATAAATACAGTTTATTTATGACTAGTCAGAACAGTTTCACATGAGGTTACACGTTCCTGAACCAAAAGCAGAGTGTGTTTCTTTTTGCCTCTCGAACACAAGCTGATAACGTTAGCATTCCCGGCTAACTAGCCTTCCTGCGGTAGCAACCTAACTCTAGTGTTACCTCTATAGCCAGGGGTTAGCACACATTGGCTAATTACCTAATTTTCTGAGGCTACAATATAATAAGCTAACATAACGTAGAGTTCAGTACCAACCGTGTAATTCTCTACACAGTCTATGGTTGGACGTAGCATAGTGTTAGGTTACTGCTGCAGTAAGCTAGTTAGCCAGGGCATGCTAACGTTATCGGCTTGTGTTAGAGCAGACAAACACTGCTTAGCACATCTCTTACACTTTAGCTCACAGGTTGTAGAAAGGGAAATAAGTACACCTCTGAACTGAGCATTGCGCTACGGGGTAGCAGCTAAATCACACTTCCTTCCAGATATCCGTAACTCCCTCGTAGCTAGCGACCTTACGGAACTACTCTAACATGAACTCAAATTCAGCGCGTCTCCCCTTTATTTTGGACTCGTCATAACCCGAGCTTCAGATATCTACAACTGGTTTTTGAGCTGTAAAAGTAATTGTGTCAGCTTTAGAAAATCAAAATATCTTTAAAAGTGCCGAACGAAATTACTACTTTGAATTGAAATTGTGACTTGTCAAGACTTAGAATGAAGACATCTTGAATTTGAGTCGTCATAACAAGAAATATTGAAGGTGTCTTTAGATACAATAGTTCATTCTTACTAGTCAGAGAGTAGTTAGGTATCTTCAGTTAATCTGGCTGTTTAAAATGTATTTACTGATATTTCATATAAACTAGAGTTTGAACTACTCATGAATGAATTGCAGATCATGTGACTCCTGTCAGTCTAATAGATGATAAATGCCATATGCCTACATTGTCTGATAATCTGTACAACAAAGCAATGAAATGAAGACTCCCGCCTCGGCCCACTTGCAAACACAGACACTTACTCAGAGCTACGGTGGACGGAGCCCCTTGTGATGAATGGGTGGGCTAGCACTTGACTGGGGGTGATCCTCTCGTTGGCATCCATCCGAAGCATGGCCTTGAGCAGGTCGACGCACTCCTCCTTTTCGTCAGCCTCCACCATGTTCAGTTTCATCTGGGTTTTTGAGTCATAAAAAGGGAATCAATCAAAGTGCCCCCCAGGAGCTACGGCAGCTACAGCAGCTACGGCAGCTACAGCAGCTACGGCGCAATCTACTGAAACACATACCGTTACCAGATCGTCCAGCCTGCAGAATGGGTGGGGCCTGTAGTTGCCATCCTCGCAGTACTCCTGAGGTGTCTGAAAGAAGGTTAAGTGCATTTCAGATACCTCTTCAATCACTTTAACTGATTAACTCGTGGAAAGTGTTGTAACTTGTTATCCTGACTGGAAAGGTGAATGTTGTCGTACCTTAAGTCTCCAGTGACCGGGAGATGTTCGTACAAAAAGTTTCTTTGAGTACCTCCCAGCACTCAGAAGATGGTCTGGAGGTACGCCCATGTTATCAACCATGCATCGCATCTGGAGACAAATCAAAGCATATGCAGGATTACGTAAAAGTTGGAGATTGGTCAGATCTTATGTCCGCACCTACTGGTGCAGGGTGAGGTCGCCGTTAAAGACGCTCTGTTTTCCAGGGAGTGACGGTGTTTGGGTTAGAGAGGAAGAAGGAAGCAGTAAATGACTTACTAAATCATACTCGCTGTTCCCCGGGAGGAGCACCTCGCCGAGCACTATGAAGGACATCACAACACCGAGAGACCACATGTCGATGGCCTCTGAAAATGGCAGTCCCAGGATTATCTCTGGAGCCCTGGATGTGAAACAAATGTAGATCGCGGAATGAGGAGCGCTGGCATATTTGAGCAGAAGGCAGAAATGTCCCACGAACCTGTAGAATCACGAGTCACTTCTCTATGTGGCTCACCTGTAGTGGAGCGGTTGGAGTATCCTGCCCTGCTTCGCTCTACAGGCTGACAAAGCCAATCCAAAGTCGATGAGCTTCACCTGGAGGGGCTGCGCGTCACCATCCACCAGCATGATGTTGTCCATCTTTATGTCCGAGTGGATCACTTTCACGGTCTTCAGGGCGTTTAATGCTGTGGCCATCTGCAAGTCAAAGGTGAGCGATAACGTTCAGAGAGAGGCGCAACACTGGCGGCTCTCTGACTTTCGTGTTCAGCGCCTGACGCTACTGTATCCATACCTGTTGGACCACAGTCCTGACCTCATGTAACTCCAGAGGGCTGCAGTCCCTCTGGCAGAAGATGTAATCGAGGAGGGTCGCGTCCAGCATCTCGAAGGCCAGGGCGTCTCTGCCGTCGTTCAGCTTGAACGAGTCAATGAACCTGACAATGTTGCACTTGTCCAGGTTGTTCTTCATGAGGAAGTTCAGCAGAGACAGCTGGAGATAAGACAGCACAAGACAAGTTTGACGCTTCCTTGTTGACATGATCACGAGCTCTAAACCTGTCGATATTCAGAGAAAAGCGTTGTGAGCACGCTGACGGATAAAAGGGACCTACTTCATTGCTGAGGCAGCGGCCGTCATGAGGGATCTTTACAGCAACGGTCTCTTGGGTGTCCTCTTTGACGCATTGGAGCACCTCTCCGTAGCCCCCCTCCCCCAGAAACGACACCAGCGTGTAGTTTCTGGGCAGCTGGTCGGCTTCAACCAGGCTTGTGTCGCTATCCATCAGGAAGTGATTTTTCTTGTCTTTCTTTAAAAGAACGCTGTATATACGTAAAAATAAAACAAATGTGGATGAAGGTTACTTTGAATCCTTCTGAATAAGCGGTGGCCTTGTGTTAAACAGCCCAGTGTTCGGCTGCGAGTCTGGAGTCTGATCCGGACTGGACGCATCCCCCACCAGCTGCAGGGACTTTCAATATCAAGCTCATGAACGTAACTGTGTACATTTGTATTTGACATATACAGCAATTAATAACATTAATGACGATGCTTCCTGCTCGTGTCGACACATCTCCATGTTATATCTTAAGTAAGTTCCCGCTCACTTTTCTGCACGAGGGAGAAACAAACAGTGAATTACCTGCGTCGCCGAAGATTTCCAGTCGCTGGAGTCGGCTTGATTCGTCTAGAGGTCGATATATTTTGAGAGTCGAGTCTTCTTGTCTGTCCACTTGTGCGCGGTGAAATGACTAATACATGCAGCAAGCCTTCATGTGTGACATGGGCTCTAGAATGTCTTCATGATGTCGCGTTCCACAGCGGAATTGCTTGCGCGTGTCATTACACATGGCTCCAAATGTGCTGCCACTTCCTTTTCACCAGAGTAACTCCAACCGAATGAGAAAAGTAACTAATAACATTTATTCACTGCACTCGAGTACAACTTCATATCAAAACGGTCTTGGTTTTGTCTCAGTTGCTGGAGAATGCTCTCTCAACCTGTGGGAGCGTGCTTCAAACTGATCCGAGACCATTATAATCCTCAACATTTGAGATAAAGTTTTTTTTCAGGAGTAGTAACAAAATATTATGCGTGTTAGCAGGTAAAAAAAAAGAACGGGTTAATATTAGAGGATAAACAAAGTGAGCCCAACCTTAAACCTAAAACTGAACATTTTCAACGTGTGAAAGAAAAACCAAAACAAAACAGATTTTGTGGCGCTTGTGTGGAGAATTAATAATTGGCAAATTGAATCATCTTTTTTTGTACTTTGTAATTTTAAACGTCAATGCAAAACGAACCAAGTTATAATAGCCCTTTGAATTGAATTTGAATCAATTTATGGATTGGTCATAATTCAATACAGCAAAAAGCCAAAATCATTTTGGCACACTCGGGGCTCCTCGGGCTTACTTGAAACACCAACTGGACTATGGATGGTATTTTAGAAAGGAAGAAACACATTTACAGACATTTAAAGGAGGTTCAAGTCAAGTTTGTGCTGCGCCTGAGCAACTTTCTCCTCTCTGCCAGCAGAGGGCGATATAGGCAGACGGCTGTGATTTATGACGATGAACCAAAAACACATGTACTGGCTTCCTCCTGTGAAGTTAAATAAAAGTTAGGTTTTTACTGTTTTACGTGATAGTATAACGCTTTTTACCATCTCTTACCCTTTCCTGTTCCCCCCTCCCCCACCCCCGCCCACATCCACACGATTGACAGCTGCCAGTCACAACTTGTCACCTCCCATCTCTCATATTAAAGCCCCATTCCCCCCCTTTGGTGGTCTCAGTTTCTTTCCGCCTGATCCCCATCTTCCTGGCACACACCGAGGGATGGACTGCAGTGCTTACGGTAAGACGGCCGCTCCTCTTTTCCATCCTCCTCTCTGACACCACCGTCAGAGAGTCCAGCTCCACCCCCCCACAACGTCACTGGCCTTGCGGATCAGTTTGTTTAGTCTGTTGGAGTCCGCCACCCTCAGCCTGCTACCCCAGCATGCAACAGCATAGAGGATAGCACTGGCCACCGCAGACTCATAAAACATCCTCAGCGTAGTCCGGCAGATGTTGAAAGACCTCAGCCGCCTCAGAAAATAGAGGGCATTAGTGTTCTTTACCCAGTCCAGTTTATTGTCTATGTGGACTCCCAGGTACTTGTAATCCTCTACAATGTCCACACTGAGTCGTCAGAAACCTAGTAGTAGTAGTTGACAATCCAGGACACGAGGGGGGGGCATCCACCTGCATCTCCGCCAGCTTCTCACCCAGTAGAGGCGGACGGATGGTGTTGAACGCACTGGAGAAAACAAAGAATATGACTCTCGCAGCGCTCGCCGGCTTATCCAGGTGGGCGTAGACGCGTTTGAGCAGGTAGATGATGGCATCCTCAACTCCAAGTCGGGGCTGGTAGGCGAACTGAAGGGGGTCCAAGTGTGGCTTGACCAAGGGCCGGAGCTGCTCCAGGACGAGTCTCTCCTGGGTCTTCGTGATGTGGGAGGTCAGTGCCACGGGTCTGTAGTCCTCGGAGCCACTGGGACGCGGCGTCTTCGGCACAGGAACGAGGCAGGACGTCTTCCACAGCACGGGGACCCTCTGAAGACACAGGCTCATGTTGAAGACGTGGTGAAGTACTCCACATAGCTGGGGGGCACAGGCTTTAAGCACCCTGGGGCTGACACCATCAGGGCCTGCAGCCTTGCTGGAGTGGAGTCTCATCAGCTGTCTCCTAACATGGTCAGCAGTGAAGCACATTGTAGAGATGACCGGCGGGGGAGGGGTGGTCAAATCTGTTGAAAAACAGATTCAGTTCGTTGGCCCGGTCCACGCTGCCTTCAGCTCCTCTGTTGTTGGTCGGCCTTGTAACCCGTGATGGTCCTCATTCCACTCCAGACCTCTCTGGTGTTGTTCTGCTGGAGTTTCCACTCCAGCTTCCTCCTGTACTTCTCCTTGGCCTCCCTGATCTTCACCTTCAGTTCCCCCTGGATCGTTCTCACCTCGTCTCTGTTGCCAGAGATTTAATAGTATTAATGAATATAATGGCAATGATAATTGTTGTATAATTATCATAAGTTTCCGAGGTTTAAACTGAAGTCTGGACGATACTGGATTTTTGAGGCCATAAGCAACATAAGATCTGCTAATGATATATCAATAATAAGAAATCCTTTATGAATTTCATTTGATTGTTAAAGAAAAGTGACCCGAGGTGTGTAGTGAGCACAATGAGGAGGCTCAATGCAAAATAATGCAAGAAGAAGGAAAGCCAAAGGAAAAAAATAAGAACAATGGAAGAACAACATAGAAAAGAATTGGACATGCAGAGGTCTGAATTAGAGCGTCTACAAGCGGAAAGGGACGTGGAGGCTGCTCGCGCCAGACTGGAGATCTATGACAAAGAAATCAGACAGCAGATCAACAGCCAGATAACTTCCAACCCCCATGTAAACTACCCAAACCCTCATCTTGTTACACCATCGCTCCCTACTGACGTGTCCTATTTGGCCCAATCAATCCAAGACAGCATAGCCATAAACAGACTCCCAATGCCAATGCCCACAGTGTTTAGTGGAGACCCAGTCCTCTGCGTAGAATGGAGGGCTTCATTCATGTCACTCATAGATCGTAAGGGCATTTCTTCAGCTGATAAGCTTTATTACCTAAAGAAATATGTCCGTGGTCCTGCTCACAAATGCCTTGAAGGCACCTTTTATCGAAACGACGATGAGACATACAGAGATGCATGGAATAAGCTCAACCAACGCTACGGTCAGCCATTTGTCATCCAAAGAGCTTTCAGAGACAAGCTGTCAAAATGGCCAAAAATACACTCCGAAGATGGCGAAGGATTAAGGACATTCCTAAATGCCTGCCTGCAAGCCGTGCCTCATGTGAAGGGTCTACAGATATTAAGTGACTGCGAAGAAAACCAAAAGTTGATACAGAAAGTTCCTGATTGGTTAGCATCCCGCTGGAATCGTCAGGTCACGGTAGCCCTCATGGAAGGTAGGGAGTTTCCCACCTTTGAAGATTTTGCTAACTTTGTGTCAATAGAAGCAGAGATAGCAAAGCCCACGTCTTCAGCACTCAAACTGCCATAAACAGTGATGAATCAAGATCAAGCAACGGAAAGTCAAGGCCCCCCTGCATGTGGTGCAAACATGACAAGCATCAACTGCCCAAGTGCCCAGATATTATGTGCAGGTCCCTTGAGGATCGACGAACATTCGTGAAGGACAATAAGCTGTGTTACGGATGCGTGAAACCAGGTCACAGCGCCAGGGAATGTCGTCACCGCCACACTTGTGGTGTATGCAAGGGAAGGCATCCTACCTGTCTCCATGATGAGAACTACAGAAGATGTGAAGGCAGAGAAAGGCCCGTATCCATCGTGAGCACGGTTCCAAACGCTGTGAACGAAGCTACAGCAGCCGCGGCACTCAATGTCACTGGAGGAGGCCGGTCATGCAGCACTTCCATGATGGTCCCTGTGTGGGTGTGCTCTGCAAAAAACCCATCCAAGGAACAGCTTGTCTATGCATTATTGGACACTCAAAGTGACAGCACCTTCATTGACAAGGAGGGAAGCAAGGAATTACAAGCAGATGCCAACCCTGTGAAACTTAAACTTACCGCTATGCTAGGAGAGAACATGATCGTGAAGAGTGAAAGGGTTTCTGGATTTCGTGTGAGAGGCTACAATTCCTGTGTTCATATTGACCTTCCTCCTTCATACGCAAAAGACTGCATTCCCGTGAACCGTGATCATATACCCACTCATAAAACAGCAAAACAATGGCCTCACTTAACAGCAATCACAGATAACACGCCACCTCTCCTTAGCTGTGATGTAGGACTCCTAATTGGGTACAACTGTCCCAGAGCACTAATGCCCAGACAGGTACTAACAGGAAAGGACAACGAGCCCTATGCCATCCTTACAGATTTGGGGTGGAGCATTGTTGGCTGTTCTGAACTCCACTCTGTCACTTTCCCATGGAAGACTCAACGACGCTTCCCTACGGACTCTACTCTGCGAGGCCGTGGCTATAGTGAACAGTCGACCCCTCACTGTGGATAACTTAAACGGTCCTGATAGCCTAGAACCACTCGCCCCCAATCATGTGATCAACATGAAATCTAACACAGCTCTGCCTCCACCCGGTGCTTTCCCTAGAGAGGATCTGTATGGAGCGAAAAGACGGCGCCGCGTGCAGTATCTTGCAGAGCAGTTCTGGAGTCGCTGGAAACGGGAGTATCTTCAAAACATCACCGCAAGGCAAATCTACAAGTGGGTGACATAGTGATGGACACAGATGAACTGTTACCCAGAGGTGAATGGAGACTTGCAAGAGTCTTAGAAAGTTAGTAGTAAGGATGGACTTGTAAGGAGGGTGAAAATCTCAGTAGGAGATAAGAGACTGAACAAGAAGGGTGAACGCCTTGCTAAGCTTTCCATGTTGGAGCGTCCAGTGTAGAAGTTAGTTCTGCTGTTAGAGGCTTCTTATGTCATGTCTCGTCATTTACGTTAAGTTACCGTTTTTGTCTCGTTTCGTCATGTTGTCTTGTCATTTCCTGTTTTATTTTGTAGTAACTGTGTTCCCTCTCGTTTCAGACAACTTGACTTCCTGCCCTCGTGTTTCCCGCCTTTGTGATTGTCAGCCCCGCCCTGATTGTTTCCACCTGTGTTAACTCACCTGTTTTAACCCTCATAATGTCCTCCGGATTGCCATACACCTTTTGTCCTCTGGGGTCAAAATGACCCCGCCTGGTTTGACTGTTATTTAAGGAATATAAAGTGGATACTTCACCCAATTCTGTGTTACCTTTAATAACAACTTCATTCAAACACATTAACACCATTTCTTTATTCCATTTGGAATTTAAGGCCAATAAGACCTCATTTAAATGAACTTTTACCTTGTTTTTGAGTAAAAATAAATAAAATCATCAATTATTCTGACTATAGTTAACGATCAGAGTCACGTGTGTTGCTAGATCATCACAGACTGGTATATGTCAAAGTTGAGTTAGCATGCTGTTTTTAAACCACTTCAATTTTTTTAATGGCAGCAAATAATCACACCTTTTGTCCTCTGGGGTCAAAAATGACCCCGTCTGGTTTGACTGTTTCTAAAGCATAAAGTATAAATTATCACCCACCTCTTTGTTTCAACTTTTTCGTTAACTTTATTCCATATAAAACATGTCAACATTCATTTCCAAAACATTTAACTTTTCAGAATAAAAAGAGTCTGAATGTGCCCTGAGTTGCATGCGAGGCAGGTAGTGATGGCGTAATCTTTGCAGATGTATGCATTGCATTTTTGGCACATTTTCGATGTTGCATGCCATAAACTAGCTGTAGCTTCTTTACTGGATCGGTACACGCCAGCGAGAATCAACATACCCACATACACTATATGGACAAGAGTATTGGGCCACCTGCACATTACACCTACAGGAGCTTTTATGACATCGCATTCCAAATTCATAGGCATTAATATGAAGTTGGTCCCCTCTTTGCAGCTATAACAGCTTCTGGGAAGGCTTTCTACAAGATTTTGAAGCGTTTCTGTGGGAATTTTTGCCCATTCATCCAGAAGAGCATTTGTGAGGTCAGACATTGATGTTGGACGAGAGGGCCTGGCTCGCAATCTCCGTTCTAGTTCATCCCAAAGGTGTTCAGCGGGGTTGAGGTCAGGCCTCTGTGCGGGCCAGTCAACTTCTTCCACACCAAACTCATCCAGCCATGCCTTTATTAATGCCAGAACGAGTGTGGAACTCTGCAGTTATTGAGTCAGCAGAGCTTTGGGGACTTTTACGTACTATGCGCCTCAGCACTCGGCGACCTCGCTCTGTAACATTACGTGGTCTTACGAGTGGCTGTGGTTCCTAAACGTTTCCACTTTGCAATAATACCACTTACCACTTCTGACACTTCTTCCATTTCAGCTTCTTCTTCCAACTTCTTCCATTTCCAGCTTCAGATTCTACCTCATCATCATGTTCATCATTTTCCTTCACTTCATACCCTTCTTCCATTTCTGCAGCGGGCGGTGTGGGGGCTTCTTCAGAGGAAGAAGTAGCATGTGGTCTGTATGTTGGATCTATCACCTCATCATTATTTTCCTCCTCTTCTGACCCTGAATCGTCCTCATCAGTTGATCCTTCCTCCTCATCATGTTCAGCATTGTCCTCCTGGTCATTCTTTGCCACAACATGGTTAAAAATGAGCTCACGAGCCTCCTGTGCAGTATAGCGTGCCTCCTCATTGTGCTGCCTGTCTCTCTCAGATTAAAATGTCAAATGCCCCAACACCTGTGAGAAAAGACCTCTTTTTTGTTGTTGTTTTTGTTGTCATAACCATTGCTTGACCCCACGCATCAAACATCCAACATCAAAGATGTGTGGGGTCTTTTTGACCCCAGAGGACAACAGAAGTTATTGAATTCAATAAAATACCCATAATTCAATCAAATTACTTCAAATGTATTTGAATCATGAAGAGTATAGTATTTGATGAATAAAAAACATATTTTGACGGCAAAAGATTTCATTTGGGGTCAGAATGACTCCAGGACAACACGAGGGCTAATAGTCTGCGTCTCCCTTTGTCTTGTGCCAGTTCGTCTTGTCCTCAGTGCCATGACAACCAGCGGTAATTCCATGTCAAGATTTCCTGTTAGTCCCTGTGTGAGTTGTTTCAGTGTTCTTGTTAATTTGTTCACTTTGCTGTCTTGGTTTTCCCCGTTTTGTTCCTCCACTTTTCAGCAGTGATTTTCTGTTGTTAACTTTGTAGATATCTCTTGTTTTGTCAAGCTTCATATTTTGTTATAAAGAAATGCTCTTTATTTGTACTTTCTTTGAGTCGTGCGTGTGGGTTCATTTTTCTTTAAAGGGACATTGTCATTCCTAATGTGAAAATTATTCATGGTTTGTGTCATTTGACATGAAACACTCAATTTTGTTGGGAGTGTAAATTACCCACTTTATATTTTTAGCCCTAGAAAAGAGATAGCCCAGTTAAACAATATTTTAGTTGCCTGTCTAACCACATAGTCTCATTTCCTGTTTGGTTTGGAAGGGCTTTTATTTTGAATATGAACAGGAAGTTCCTGCAGTAACGGCAAAATTAAGGCACTTTGAGTGAAAAGGTGATGTATTAGCCCCCCCCCCAAAGAGGCACAAGGTCAGTGTCTGATATAATACTGTGGTATTCAGAGGTTGTTTGTGAATTCATTTTGAACTGCAATAAGTCTTTCTGACCGTTTGTTTATTTCAGTTAGTGTTAGCTTAATGTGTGCAAGGTTGTAATGTTCTAAAAATGGATGGAAAGGTGACTGACGTGCTATATTTGTTGTTTTGTGTTCTGTAAGCAGTATAATTGGAAGGTCTGACATCCAGAGTTTCCATGTTAATTGCTTCTTAGTCAGGATGGTGATCCCCCTTCACAGCCCTGTATAAAGGCAGAAAAATAAGGGGACAGGGGGATGGGTATATTTAAGCTAGTTAATGTTATCAACTTTAATTGACTGAATTTATTAAGTAACTGGGCTTGTGAACACCTGAATACTGTGTAATATATTTGAACTGGCCTATAATGGGAACAGCGTTGCACTTAGTGGGAGCAGTGACGCTGCGCTTTGGACTGAAGGACGGTTGGCAGGTCAGGAGTAAGTTTGGTGGTCGAGATGCGAAGGATCTCACAGAGATGGCTGTCGGCCGTTTCGGTTCTCAATCTGCTTTTGTTCAGCGTTAACAGAGAAAATGTTTGCTCACATATGTATGTCGAGCCGAACAGACTCGTCATTCTTTTTGCGTGGCGTCGCATCAGAGGAAACGTGGCCTTTTCCAAGCTCCGGTAGAAGTCGGGTAGGGACAGAAGCTGATGGTGATTCTTCAGAGAATCGTCGCACTGCATTTCGATCAGTTCTAATTGCAGACTCTCTTCCGCTTCTTCTGCATCCATCGGGAAGGGAGTCGAGAACAGCTTGATTTCTTTCTCAGTGACAGACAAATCTTGGAAGCGATGTGATCTCACACACATATTTCCCCTTTTTAGCAGAAAGGTTGGCCTTTTGAAAAGCATGTTTGATTTCGGACAGCCTGGGGAAGTGCGCAACATTGAAGTTGCGTAGTTGTGTCTCAAAGAGACGAAGCTTCGCACAGAATGCTTTCGTGTGTGCATAAAGTTGTGGTACAAGCTGGTCTTTGCCTTGCAGGTTCTTGTTCGGTGTGTTAAGATGACCAGTAAGATCAACTAGAAATGCCAGGTCTGCCGACCATAGCGGGTCACTCAGTTCACGAAGAGGTCGGTCCTTCTCTTTCAAAAACTGCTCAATTTCTGATCGCAGGGAATAAAACCGCTGCAGCCCGGAGCCGCGACTGAGCCAGCGCACATCAGAATGATAGAGTACGTCCCCGTATTCAGCGTCGACATCGGATAGGAAAGCTTGAAATTCTCTGTGGTCGAGCCCTCGTGCTCGAAATGTGTTGACAGTGTTCACAACAGGGTTCATCACATGGTCAAGCTGGACCGTCTTGGCACAGAGGGCTTCTTGGTGGATGAGACAGTGCATTTTAACAGCCTCACCTCCACCCTCTCGCACCTTGGCGCACACCACAGAGGCCGTTCCTTTTGCGCTCGCCTGTCATAGCTGGAGCCCCATCCGTTGTAACTCCACACAGCTTGTCCCATTTAAGTTCCATCTTGTCAATTGCATCAGACACAGCTTCATTTTATCATTTTATGTCTGGTGTGGAATTGTCTTGTTGTGCCATGCAGTGTTGATTATTATACGTCTGTGCTGCAGGTTCAAGGTGTTCGCGGACTACGAGGAATACATCGAATGTCAAGAGAAAGTCGGCGCGCTCTGCAACGTCAGGACATCGAGACCAGCTGAGAGTCCCACTTCATTTGGCACTCTGTAGACTTTTCCATATTTAATATATATTAGATGTGCAGTGCTGTACTACAGTATATCGCACTATATGATAACTGCACCACTTTATATACTACTGTGTATTACACTCCTATACCAGCCTCAGGCCTTTCTAACACCAGGTTAACGTTGTGAGGCGGTCGCAGTTTGGTTACGTTAGGCTCCATTATACCATAATGTACTATACTATATTATACTGAACTACACTGTATTATACTATACTATACAATACTATATAGTATATATACTACTTAAACTGCAAATGGCTGTGTAGTTAATGCTCCCTGCATACTGTGTTATACTATATTATACTGTACCTACTAAAGCATGTTATACTATTCTGTATAATGCTGTACAATACCATATTATACTATATTATAATACCCCCCCCCCATCCTCCTCCTCCCTGTGTATCAACAGAACCCTAAAGAGTGGACCAAGATGGTGATCCATAACATCGCCGGCTGCGGTAAATTCTCCAGTGGCCGCACCATTTCCCAGTACGCCCGGGAGATCTGGGGCATGGAGCCCAGTTTGGAGAAGATCGCCGCCCCCGACGATCCCCGCTGAGACCAGGACCTGCCTCTCCACGCTCTCCAGCGTAGCGGTCCAACCACTGAAGAGAAGCCTTGTAGCTTTTTCTTTTCTTTCTTTCTTCTTCTCACTGTGTCCTGTGGCATTACTCCTTCACACGATCGCCCCCCCGACACGACCTCCATCACTTCCAGCTGGTCTCGCTGTTTTTGAAAGACCACCAGCACTTATCTCAGATGTCCCTCTGATGTCTTCATAATATACAGCGTGAGAGCAGTTTCACCAATTCAAGTGAACCTCGCGCACAAAACTGTCAAACCCCGTGATCTGACGCACACTCTGTACAAAAGGCAGAGAACACCACTTTTCAAACACCGGACGGGAATTGAAAAGGTTGTGCGAATATGTTGTAAAGAGGTCTGAACCCAAATTAGGTTTATATTTCATTTATAGAACTAGCTTTCTCTTTGCTGCAAGAAAACTCAAAACAAACGTCTGATGAGGAAACTTTTTTAAGCAAACACGTCAAAGTTGGCAGCATGAATGATTCACATGCTGTATATGACTGAAAGGATCTGCACATGTAATTCAGCATTCTGTCTTTCTCAACGGATCATATTAGATAGTAAACTCCATACTCGACTATATTAACTTTGGTTTGGTTCACGGATCATTAAACACGTAAAATCTTATTTGTTTCGGTGTGAAAACATGTTGATACGTTTTTCTACAAAAAAATACAAAGTTGATTGACAATTTCTGACATGACACATGGCAGATATATAGAATATGAATCATATGAAAACATCATATAAACAGTCCACCTTATTTAAAAGTCATGACACAGATTTGTAATTTAGTTTTCTGCTTTTAATGATTATATTGATTACATTTTTCCTTTCTTTGCTCAGTTTGAAATGTCCAATGTCCCCTGCATTACAGCACTGCTGTGTGGCGGAGGACGGCAGTGTGGTGGAGGACAGCAGTGTGTGGAGGACAGCAGTGTGAAGGAGGACAGCAGTGTGGTGGAGGACAGCAGTGTGAAGGAGGACAGCAGTGTGGTGGAGGACAGGACAGCAGAGTGTGGAGGAAAGTGCTACAGGGGACATTGTCCTAACTGGCTCGCAGTGCAGAATTCGATCAGACGGAATCAGATTTAGTGTCAATTTAAAGTCTCCAATCAACCTATCAGCCATGCTTTTGGAATGTGGGAGGAAACTGGAGCACCCAGAGAAAACCCACGCAGACACGGGGAGAGCATGAAAACTCCACACAGAAAGCAACAGAGCTCAAAGTCAGCCAGCCAGGAGCTCTCTGCGAGGACACAGTGCTAACCACTGAGCCCCCGTGCTGCCCGCAGAGTACGCATGTGATAGCACCCCCACTCACGGTGACGTCACATGCATACTCTCTATCATACTCCCTCATCATCGCAGACACCGACACGGTTGCAGAATGTCCTCTTCATCCACGAGAAGAAGCGCTTGAAGCAATTCTTCTTCTTCTTCTTCTTCTGCTGCTTCTTCTTCTTGGGCTCCGTGTCGTCTGAAAATCAAAAGGACATTTAAATGCCTCGGCTGCCTTTGATACAAATAACAACAACGTGAAAGAACAATCAACAATTCAGACACAAGCGGAGGTTAGCATTTCCTACCAGGTGTAGCGGCGCTGAGCTCTGCCTGTTCCTCGAAGAGGGGGAACAGGGAAGGGGGGTCACTCGTGACCACACTGGACACCACTGGACTACTTTCAGACAGCTCCTCTGGCAAATCCAATGAGCTAAAAACACACACAAACACACACACACACACTCTAAATATCTGACTCTTGACGCTCCCTAATCTGATGATGGCCTAACTTTCTCTCCTCTGTCTGATGGAAATCATCTCACCAAGCTTCAAGCCCGCTGTCCTCATCCAGCTGCAGGCAGCAGTCAGCTGGTGCAGGCTGCACCAAGATAACTCCTGGATATAATGTGGACAGAGTCACTCCACGAAAACCACCGAAGCCACTTGAGCTGTGGAATTAAGAAACGCGCCGTTCATCAAAGGTACAACAGACAGCAAAGCAGGAAGAACAGACACGACTGACATGAGCAGAAGAAAGAAATCGTCCTACCAAGTTTTATACTCCTCTTCCGTCGACGGGCTGCAGACAACACCTGGTCGTGGTGGTGGTGGTGGTGATGATGATGATGATCCCGAGGTTTCATCTGTCCTCCTCTCACTGTTCTCATCGGCCTGGACGGTTCCTGGTTCTCCTGTCTTACCTGGTTCCGCTGCCTGGATGGTTCCTGGTTCCGCTGCCCGGATGGTTCCTGTTTCTGCTGTCTTACCTGGTTCCGCTGCCTGGATGGTTCCTGGTTCCACTGTCTTACCTGGTTCTGCTGTCTTTCCGGTTCCTGGTTCCACTGTCTTACCTGGTTCCACTGTCTTACCGGTTCCTGGTTCTGCTGCCTGGATATTTCCTGGTTCTGCTGGCTTACCGGTTCCTGGTTCCACTGTCTTACCTGATTCCACTGTCTTACCGGTTCCTGGTTCTGCTGCCTGGATGGTTCCAGGTTCTGCTGCCTGGATGGTTCCTGGTTCGGCTGTGTGGCTGGTGCTGGGCTCACTGCTGCCAGAGGAAAAAGTCACAGTGCTGTATTCATAGAGAACAGCAGTACGTAAAGCATTCAAATCTGTGATTGAATTATTATAAATGGCCCATTTACTATGCCTACTGTGGCATTCAGACTATCCCCACTTTCAGATAGCTACGGATGCATCTTGACTAGTTCTCCATACCGTCACTCCTCAAAAAGAACTGCATGTTATCATTTATTAGGCTGTACATGATTCATATGACTTTAATAAATACAGTTTATTTATGACTAGTCAGAACAGTTTCACATGAGGTTACACGTTCCTGAACCAAAAGCAGAGTGTGTTTCTTTTTGCGTCTCGAACACAAGCTGATAACGTTAGCATTCCCGGCTAACTAGCCTTCCTGCGGTAGCAACCTAACTCTAGTGTTACCTCTATAGCCAGGGGTTAGCACACATTGGCTAATTACCTAATTTTCTGAGGCTACAATATAGTAAGCTAACATAACGTAGAGTTCAGTACTAACCGTGTAATTCTCTACACAGTCTATGGTTGGACGTAGCATAGTGTTAGGTTACTGCTGCAGTAAGCTAGTTATCCAGGGCATGCTAACGTTATCGGCTTGTGTTAGAGCAGACAAACACTGCTTAGCACATATCTTACACTTTAGCTCACAGGTTGTAGAAAGGGAAATAAGTACACCTCTGAACTGAGCATTGCGCTACGGGGTAGCAGCTAAATCACACTTCCTTCCAGATATCCGTAACTCCCTCGTAGCTAGCGACCTTACGGAAGTACTCTAACATGAACTCAAATTCAGCGCGTCTCCCCTTTTCTTATGGACTCGTCATAACCCGCGCTTCAGATATCTACAACTGGTTTTTGAGCTGTAAAAGTAATTGTGTCAGCTTTAGAAAATCAAAATATCTTTAAAAGTGCCGAACGAAATTACTACTTTGAATTGAAATTGTGACTTGTCAAGACTTAGAATGAAGACATCTTGAATTTGAGTCGTCATAACAAGAAATATTGAAGGTGTCTTTAGATACAATAGTTCATTCTTACTAGTCAGAGAGCAGTTAGGTATCTTCAGTTAATTTGGCTGTTTAAAATGTATTTACTGATATTTCATATAAACTAGAGTTTGAACTACTCATGAATGAATTGCAGATCATGTGACTCCTGTCAGTCTAATAGATGATAAATGCCATATGCCTACATTGTCTGATAATCTGTACAACAAAGCAATGAAATGAAGACTCCCGCCTCGGCCCACTTGCAAACACAGACACTTACTCAGAGCTACGGTGGACGGAGCCCCTTGTGATGAATGGGTGGGCTAGCACTTGACTGGGGGTGATCCTCTCGTTGGCATCCATCCGAAGCATGGCCTTGAGCAGGTCGACGCACTCCTCCTTTTCGTCAGCCTCCACCATGTTCAGTTTCATCTGGGTTTTTGAGTCATAAAAAGGGAATCAATCAAAGTGCCCCCCAGGAGCTACGGCAGCTACAGCAGCTACGGCAGCTACAGCAGCTACGGCGCAATCTACTGAAACACATACCGTTACCAGATCGTCCAGCCTGCAGAATGGGTGGGGCCTGTAGTTGCCATCCTCGCAGTACTCCTGAGGTGTCTGAAAGAAGGTTAAGTGCATTTCAGATACCTCTTCAATCACTTTAACTGATTAACTCGTGGAAAGTGTTGTAACTTGTTATCCTGACTAGAAAGGTGAATGTTGTCGTACCTTAAGTCTCCAGTGACCGGGGGATGTTCGTACAAAAAGTTTCTTTGAGTACCTCCCAGCACTCAGAAGATGGTCTGGAGGTATGCCCATGTTATCAACCATGCATCGCATCTGGAGACAAATCAAAGCATATGCAGGATTACGTAAAAGTTGGAGATTGGTCAGATCTTATGTCCGCACCTACTGGTGCAGGGTGAGGTCGCGTTAAAGACGCTCTGTTTTCCAGGGAGTGACGGTGTTTGGGTTAGAGAGGAAGAAGGAAGCAGTAAATGACTTACTAAATCATACTCGCTGTTCCCCGGGAGGAGCACCTCGCCGAGCACTATGAAGGACATCACAACACCGAGAGACCACATGTCGATGGCCTCTGAAAATGGCAGTCCCAGGATTATCTCTGGAGCCCTGGATGTGAAACAAATGTAGAACGCGGAATGAGGAGCGCTGGCATATTTGAGCAGAAGGCAGAAATGTCCCACGAACCTGTAGAATCACGAGTCACTTCTCTATGTGGCTCACCTGTAGTGGAGCGGTTGGAGTATCCTGCCCTGCTTCGCTCTACAGGCTGACAAAGCCAATCCAAAGTCGATGAGCTTCACCTGGAGGGGCTGCGCGTCACCATCCACCAGCATGATGTTGTCCATCTTTATGTCCGAGTGGATCACTTTCACGGTCTTCAGGGCGTTTAATGCTGTGGCCATCTGCAAGTCAAAGGTGAGCGATAACGTTCAGAGAGAGGCGCAACACTGACGGCTCTCTGACTTTCGTGTTCAGCGCCTGACGCTACTGTATCCATACCTGTTGGACCACAGTCCTGACCTCATGTAACTCCAGAGGGCTGCAGTCCCTCTGGCAGAAGATGTAATCGAGGAGGGTCGTGTCCAGCATCTCGAAGGCCAGGGCGTCTCTGCCATCGTTCAGCTTGAAGGAGTCAATGAACCTGACAATGTTGCACTTGTCCAAGTTGTTCTTCATGAGGAAGTTCAGCAGAGACAGCTGGAGATAAGACAGCACAAGACAAGTTTGACGCTTCCTTGTTGACACCATCACGAGCTCTAAACCTTTCGATATTCAGAGAAAAGCGTTGTGAGCACGCTGACGGATAAAAGGGACCTACTTCATTGCTGAGGCAGCGGCCGTCATGAGGGATCTTTACAGCAACGGTCTCTTGGGTGTCCTCTTTGACGCATTGGAGCACCTCTCCGTAGCCCCCCTCTCCCAGAAACGACACCAGCGTGTAGTTTCTGGGCAGCTGGTCGGCTTCAACCAGGCTTGTGTCGCTATCCATCAGGAAGTGATTTTTCTTGTCTTTCTTTAAAAGAACGCTGTATATACGTAAAAATAAAACAAATGTGGATGAAGGTTACTTTGAATCCTTCTGAATAAGCGGTGGCCTTGTGTTAAACAGCCCAGTGTTCGGCTGCGAGTCTGGAGTCTGATCCGGACTGGACGCATCCCCCACCAGCTGCAGGGACTTTCAATATCAAGCTCATGAACGTAACTGTGTACATTTGGATTTGACATATACAGCAATTAATAGTCGACACATCTCCATGTTATATATTAAGTAAGTTCCCGCTCACTTTTCTGCACGAGGGAGAAACAAACAGTGAATTACCTGCGTCGCCAAAGATTTCCAGTCGCTGGAGTCGGCTTGATTCGTCTAGAGGTCGATATATTTTGAGAGTCGAGTCTTCTTGTCTGTCCACTTGTGCGCGGTGAAATGACTAATACATGCAACAAGCCTTCATGTGTGACATGGGCTCTAGAATGTCTTCATGATGTCGCGTTCCACAGCGGAATTGCTTGCGCGTGTCATTACACATGGCTCCAAATGTGCTGCCACTTCCTTTTCACCAGAGTAACTCCAACCGAATGAGAGAAGTAACTAATAACATTTATTCACTGCACTCGAGTACAACTTCATATCAAAACGGTCTTGGTTTTGTCTCAGTTGCTGGAGAAGGCTCTCTCAACCTG
Source organism: Enoplosus armatus (assembly GCF_043641665.1). Classification (NCBI taxonomy): domain Eukaryota; kingdom Metazoa; phylum Chordata; class Actinopteri; order Centrarchiformes; family Enoplosidae; genus Enoplosus; species Enoplosus armatus. The sequence continues at coordinate 14,996,184 of NC_092202.1, forward strand.
CTTCAAACTGATCCGAGACCATTATAATCCTCAACATTTGAGATAAAGTTTTTTTTCAGGAGTAGTAACAAAATATTATTTGTGTTAGCAGGTAAAAAAAAACTAAAACAAATGTTAATATTAGAGAATAAACAAAGTGAGCCCAACCTTAAACCTAAAACTGAACATTTTCAACGTGTGAAAGAAAAACCAAAACAAAACAGATTTTGTGGCGCTTGTGTGGAGAATTAATAATTGGCAAATTGAATCATCTTTTTTTGTACTTTGTAATTTTAAACGTCAATGCAAAACGAACCAAGTTATAATAGCCCTTTGAATTGAATTTGAATCAATTTATGGACTGGTCATAATTCAATACAGCAAAAAGCCAAAATCATTTTGGCACACTCGGGGCTCCATACTTCAAACACCAACTGGACTATGGATGGTATTTTAGAAAGGAAGAAACACATTTACAGACATTTAAAGGAGGTTCAAGTCAAGTTTGTGCTGCGCCTGAGCCACTTTCTCCTCTCTGCCAGCAGAGGGCGATATAGGCAGACGGCTGTGATTTATGACGATGAACCAAAAACACATGTACTGGCTTCCTCCTGTGAAGTTAAATAAAAGTCAGGTTTTTACTGTTCTACGTGATAGTATGACGGTTTTTACCATCTCTTACCCTTTTCCCTTTTCCCCCCTCCCCCATCCCCGCCCACATCCACACGATTGACAGCTGCCAGTCACAACTTGTCCCCTCCCATCTCTCATATTAAAGCCCCATTCCCCCCCTTTGGTGGTCTCAGTTTCTTTCCGCCTGATCCCCATCTTCCTGGCACACACCGAGGGATGGACTGCAGTGCTTACGGTAAGACGGCCGCTCCTCTTTCCCCTCGCGCTCTTCGCTCGACATCAGGGTGAACTCCCATTGTTGTTGTTGTCTTCTTCTGGTAAATGTTGAACTTGACAGGGTTTATTAGAAGTGATGGCAACAGTTCACCGTAACCCCCCTGTTGACTGTTTACAGGCAGGATATGAACTGGAAACACTTCATGAATGGTTTACGACACTATGATGTAGTGGCAAGTAGATAGAAGACTTTATTAATGTGTTTGTCAACAGCAGCTTCTCCTATGAAGCTTCTGTATAAACGGATGATGAATGATTCATACGTGGCTTTAATCACGTCTAATAATGAAGCTAATCTTTCATTACCTGTTGATGCCCATGGATAAGTCATTCACAGGACCTTTTCAAACTCTTGAGAAATGTGTGTCCTCCTTGACCCGTGGAAACAGTAGTTTGGCAAAGGATGTGAACTGGATTTCTTCAGGGCTTTCAGTCGCATCTTCACCTTCACCTTCACCTGCGGATGCTGTCGGCTCAGTTGTCGTGGGGAGTGACGGAGTATTTATAAATAAGTAGATACTTCATCAGAATCGAGATGACTTTATAATTAGTTCAACTCATTGGCCTTAATGTGTTGGCTGAGTTTTACGTATATATACAGTGCTTAACAAATGTATTAGACCACCACCCAGTGTAAGGTGTTTGCCCCCGCTGCCCTAAATGAACAGTATTGCTGAAGTCTCTGTAATGGTGAATCCACCAGTATGTGCAAGCCAAGCTCTTTTATCAAAATGATCTCTTTAATGCTAAAATATAATTATTGTTGTTATCCATGAATTCTCAAATTTACTGTTTTACAAAAAAAAGCAGAAAAAAATAGTAAAGCACATTATTATTTTTTTGATTGAGATGCCAAATCACAGTTATTTATTTGCACTCCTGAACAGAAACATTTGTTTTAGTGGTTGCAAGACTGCAAGCTGTTATCAGGGCCAAAGGAGGTCGTACAAAATATTCAGATTTTTGGTTAATATATGTGAATAAGGACTATTTAGTTGTTCCAGTTTGTTATTTGCCGAATAAATAACAATACGATTTTTAGTTTGAAACAAGTTTTTGACAGATTTCTAAAATGTTTGTGTTTTCTCGTTTTTATGACAGGTGGTCTAATAAATTTGTTAAGCACTGTATATATATATATATATGTATATATATATATATATATATATATATATAAATAAAGCACTTCAACACTAGGCTTTCATGCATTATGGTACATAACTCATAAACTGCATATATCATCAAAATGACTGTAGATGCTGTTATACATACAATGGGACTGAATGTCCATAGACTTTAATGTATTTTACATCTCATAATAACTCATAACCTGTATATGTTAATAAGTTAATTCACAGTCAGTCAATGCGTGTGTGTGTGTGTGTGTGTATATATATATATATATAATACTGTGTCTTTTGTGACTTGAACTTGGAGATCGTGCTGTATAAAGATACTGACTTACAAATACAATGGGAGTGAATGGGCCTCCATAGGTTTTAATAATGCACAAACTCATGAACTGCCCATGACACCATTATGAGCCCATGTTGATCAGTTGAGGTATACTGAGTATTTTGAAGTACCAGTGGCTGAGATATAAATACAGTGCATGGGACTGTATGTACAGACACGTTTGTTTGGCTTCTAATTATTAATTATCACATGAGGGCCCTTGTATTTTATGGTTGTCCCAGAGCTGGATACCCTGGAGGTCCCCCCTCTCACCCCGACCAGTAAGGAGGTCCTCAGCCAGGCGGTGAAGGCCAGTTTTGCCGGATTTGCCCAAGAGAGAATCAACCATAACTTCCCGCAGGGTACAACCTGAGCCGCACGCAGAATATTTTCAGAACGGTTTGCTGCGTCCAGAGCTGTAGATTTACGCGCGTCTTTTGCGTATCGTCCAGATCCTACGCTGTGGTCCGAGCGGAAGGTGAACTACTGGCTGGACTGGTGCCAGGCTGAGTTTGGGCTCCACTGCCTGGGCTCAGACCTGAGGGGCATGCGGGGCAGCGAGCTGCGTGGCCTGGACAGAGAGGCGTTCCTGGGCCTGATGTCCGACTGCACTGCGGGGGAGATCCTGTGGGAGCACCTGGAGACCATGAGGAGAGGTGAAGTCATTCTTTTCCTTCAAGCAGAAAACCCATTCTTCCAAACTCACATTGCTGGAAATCTTCAAAGTCTAATGAGGCGCTCATAGTTTTATCCAAAATATATGTCACCTCAAGATACATTCAGTTGAAAAAGGAACTTATTCAAGCGTAACTCAAGTATCATGTGCATTATTAGTATTGTGTGCATTTAAACAGCTGGACAGCAACAAAAGGAACTTTCCCAACCCTTTTTAATACAACGTATTAAAAAGGGTTGTGTCATTACTCGTACACAGCACAATGCATCTGGAGCACGAGGCCACAAATGTCCAGGCAGCCCAGTATGTCTCTGCTCGTGAGCCTCGTGAGACGTTAGCGAGACATCTGCCGTAATTATTAGAAACTTTTTGTTGTGTCATTTGTTCGGCATACGTGTCCTCGTTCAAAAGATGGCGTCCCCTTCAATGTTTGGGACCTGGTCTCTAACATGTACTTGTCTGGACGTCTCTCTCCCGTTCGTCCCCCATTTTGTTCAGTCAGTGATGGTGGAATAATAACACTGTGTGACCTCATGTGACCCCCCAGAGTACGAATATGACTGCAGTGCTTCATTGTCGTCGTACTGCCAGCTTCAAGTCAGCAAAGGTAATAATGTAACAGTGTGTCTTCTCCAACCTGTTTGCTATTGTAATTACCACTATTACATGTGATTACTGCGTTTGTTAGCGTTACGATTCCCTTGTCCCACGCGTCCCCAGAAAACTACCCGGACTATGCTCAGGGGCATTCGGAGAAACACGGCTACCACGTTCAGTATCATTGCACCGAGGGGACCGGCCTTCACGCTCTGGACCCCGTGGGTGGGCAACATCAAGACTACTATCTGGTCAAAACGGAAGGTCCCAGCGGGGACGCGGGCGCCGCCGCTCTGCTGCAGGAAGCAGGAGGTGAAAACAGCCTTGATACATTTCAAACGTTTGATATATATTATGTATATATATATATATGTATGAATTAGACGATAGTCATGTTTAAGGATGAGGTTTTGGTTTCAACTTTAGGGTCACCTGAAATCGACCTCCAGTGGTGTTTAGCCGGGCAGATGGTTTTGGTCTCATTTGACCGGGTTTTGAGAGACTCCTCCCTGAGGTTCCTGGGATTGCATCTACCTCATCATCGGCAGTTGTTGTTGGAAATTTGTACGATTCCTCAAAGTTGAATTATGGCGGGAGATTCTTCCTCAAAAAAATAGCCCCAGAAGACTGACCCGATCAACCACAGTGAGACACCTTTAAAACAACCAAAGTCATGGGAACTAAATCACTAAAACACTAGATAAAGACAACAGGCTGAGAGGCGGTAAAACCAGCAGTCCCCATGCCGGAAGCCTCTCACGCGATGCTGGTAAGGCTCCTTTTATACACAAGCCCAGGCCAGGCGCACCTCATCGGGCAATCAGGCAATCAGAACACCTGGGCAGAGTGAGACAAGGCAGGGGAGGAAAGAGGGACAAGTAGCACAGGGGAACGCATGCGGCCGTAACACCGTACGCCTTGGTCATCTTGTTCCCATCACCACCTGAAAGCCCTCCGACCTCGCTAACCTGCCCTCCTCGCGCCTTTGTTCTGTGCTCGTAGAGGCCGACTCGGAAGTGGAGCTCGCCCACAGCGACGACTCTGACATTGTGGGCTCTCTGACGTGGACTGCTCCGCTCCGGGATATAGGGCCGGCGGCGGAGGAGGCCGTGTCCGGGGACACCTTCGCTTCACCACAGCCCCACAGGAGCTTCAAAGAATATCTCGGCGACGCGACAGACCTGGGCAGGGCCGTCATACCAGCTGCCGTCCTTGCTGGTTACACTGGTGAGTAGCTAGTTGTCATATTTCGTGTCGATTCGTGCCAGTTGTACATCCGTGCAGCGGGCCTTCAGTGCATTCCTCCCGCTGTGTTTCAACAGGAAGTGGCCCCATTCAGCTGTGGCAGTTTCTACTGGAGCTTCTCACGGACCGCAGCTGTCAGTCATGTATAAGCTGGACAGGAGATGGGTGGGAGTTCAAGCTGACGGACCCTGATGAGGTACATAATGCCTGTGGGTTAGAGCCATAGACTGTAGGCTGTATATAAAGCCCCGAAGTGGAGACGCGTCGGCCATCTTTATATACAGCCTATGGTTTGAGCAATACTGCTATCGACCCCTGGGGTTAAGATGTGGCTTTGCCCCCCAGGTGGCCCTGCTGTGGGGTCGGAGGAAGAACAAACCCAAGATGAACTACGAGAAGCTGAGTCGCGGCCTGCGGTACTACTACGACAAGAACATCATCCGCAAGACGGCCGGCAAGCGCTACGTCTACCGCTTTGTCTGCAACCTGCAAGGCCTGCTGGGGTATGAGCCCGGGGAGCTGCACGCCATATTGGAAGTCAGCAACAAGGGTCGCTGATGGCTAAGGAGCAAAGAGACGCTTTACCGCAAGGGATCCTCCGGTTTATTACTTTGTATTCGTCGCAGTATTTATGAGAGCGGACCATCTGAGGCTCAGGGGGGGGGGCGATGCTCGGTACATGAATGTGTGTGTGTGTGTGTGTGTTTGTCAGTCTGTGGGAGGATGCTGAGGCTGCCTGCCAACATAAGCTCTCCACCTAAATGGGTGAAATGTAGCACTTTATCTTGGGGAGGTGGGAACTGTTGGGTTAGGGTCCGGTCTAGACCTGCTCTGTATGGAAAGTGTCGTGAGATAAATTCTGTTATGATCTGGCGCTACATGAATAAAGTTTAATTGAATTCTGACAGCTCTGTTGTTTCAACTGTACAGTGGATGTTAAAAAAACATGTGCACATGTGGAGGCGTGACCCCCGTGGCCAGGGGTTACGTAGGGGTCAGGATGCGGACCATGAACTGCAGCAGGCCCAGCTAGATTCTGGCTGCATCTCTCTCTCTCTCTCTCTATTGGCACTTTCGGACCTTCTCATCCATGCTGGCTTAGAAGTTGAGTTTGACCGCTCAGTCTTGACCTTGGAAACTGCCGTTTGCCGAAATAACCTCTACTCAAGTACCACTTGAGCAGTGGATACAGCTAGCAAGGGGACCTTAGATCTGTATTTTGTTTAGTGCTAATAGAGCGCTGCGGGGACGGTGTGTTCTTGTAGGCCGTTGTGCGTAAGTTAGCGTCGCCCTGGTTCCCTCCACAAAAAAGGCCAACGGCATCAATGTGGTCCAAATAATTCCTTCCAGTGCAAAAACTCAAGCCGACGGGGTGATTCGTCCGGTAGACTTGAGGTGGTAAACACAGATCCTGAGCCCGAGGGAACCCCTGCCAGGAGGCGTATTCAGAGACCAGCTGGTGGTCCGGATTAATGGAACCCGATTGATGCATTCGCTCTTGCTCGGCCGACTCCTCCTGCCTTTCACCTCACTGCATATGTGCGGTGGGCTGTGCGAGCGGGTCACTGGAATAGTCAGCTCCTGCAGAGAAGGCAAGTGGTCTAATTTAACACCTCTGATACCACACAAGGCGTGCTTACTGATCTGGTGCCTTCGGCAGCTCCTAATGCAGCAGGTCCTGCTCCCGTGGATTTAAGAATGGCCCCGCTCGGCCTGCGAAGCTGGTGCACGCGAAGTGCTGCAGAAATGTGCCGATTGGAGGTTACGCCATGATATGATTTTGATCAAAAACACAGGGAACCGAGAAGGGAAACACTTCGTAACGTTCAACAAAGTTAGCGAGCACAGAAGCAAGGTGTGTGTGTGTGTGTGTGTGTGGGGGGGGGGTATTACTTACACTTACAGTGATTTAGGGCGCTCCCAGACAGAAGTTGCCAATCACCATCCGAGTCCACCGACTGCTGATTCAGAACCTTAGCTACCAAAAACAGGTTGCTGAAGCTCTGAACGCGGGTGGCTATGAAGTAACAAACCTCAACAACAAGATGGTCTTGCGATGTAAGGCGCTGGGTGACGTGTTGGTGTGGAACTGTTACGAGTAGCATAGTGACTCTCGTTTGCCTCTGGACGAGAGGCCAAAACCTAAAGATTCTGCAAGTCTGATCACCTTTTCCAACTCGTGAGAGGAGGATTTGCAGTGATCGTCTCTTGAGTCTCTGGCGGATAGTTTTGCTCCAAACTCCAAAGCACGCGGTGCAAAGTGTCATTTCTGATCATGACCACAGGCCCGGAGCGCAGGTTTCACTTGCCAAAAAACAGAATAAAAGGTGCCTCGGATTTCATCATTTCCCATGATTCAGTATTGTTTCTTCTTTTGTTACTCACAGCTCTCAGGGGGAAACTGCTCCGGTATAAATTACGAGGTTAATGTCACACTCTCCGAGGCTGAAAAGACAGAGACACACACTCTCCCCTGCGTCGGCGGCTCTTCCATTAGTGGGCCTTGGGAGGGTAAGTGGCGGAATTAATCCTCCCACACTTGATGCGCTCGCTCCCTTTCTGTCTCCCGCCCACCGAGGGGTAAGATCGAATCAGCCGTTCGGCCATCTCCCATCACAAACAGATCCCTGTCCTCGCGCTACACGTCTGGGCATGGAAATGAGACGCTGAAACCATGAACGTGTCATGCACAAGAGAGCGCCACGACGACTCACTCAAAGGGTGAAGCTTGTTGAAAGCCCGCCACCGGGTATCATCGCTGGCTCCAGGTCAAGGAGTCCGTTCTCACCCGAGTTCCAAACTTAGGTCTTACGGCGTAGAACAAAACGTTGAAATCTCTTCAGCTTGTGTTAAACCGCAGGCCTTATTTCAGGCATCTAACCAAAAACCCATCGACTTCCAGACGAGGGAACCGGACGTTTAAAACTTCTGACTCATTCCCCCCTTCCTCCTAGACAGGTCTGTAACATATATATATATATATATATATATATTTGATATATGAAATAAACCGTGAGGTCGTGGTTTTTTGCGTCAATATGTGAATTTAGGTCAGTGGCCAAAACAAAGCCTGTTCACTTCCACTAAAAAATTCTATTCAATTCAATGAAAAAAACAAATCGTAACAGAAGTTATCTCAGGGCACTTGTCATATAGAGCAGATATAGACCATACTCTTTATATATATATATATATATATATACACACACATATATATATATATATATACACATATATATACATATACATATATATACACACATATACACACATATATATACACATATATATATACACACATATATACATATATATATATACATATACACACGTAAACTTACATTTACATTACAGAGAAACGCGTTACAGAAGCAGGAAACAGCCGCCTCACTCATCAACTGTTTAGGCCAACATGACAAGCCGTTTATACATTACAATAACTTACCATACCTAAGAGCTGCACAAATTGTGAAAATATATATGTGTGTGTGTGTGTATGTATGTATGTGTGCGTTCAAAAGCCTCATTGAGGTAATTACGTGCATGTACAACAAATAATATTTATGTGTTCAGGTTCATTTTCAGCCTGAACGGTGTTTTAACAATGAGCGGTGGAGCCGCAGACGCAGGCTCAGGTGGCTGCTGTGTGTGTGTGTGTGTGTGTGTGTGTGTGTGTGTGTGTGTGTGTGTGTGTGTGTGTGTGTGTGTGTGTGTGTAAAACCAGCAGAGCCCTAAAAAAGAAAGCCAACAGATTGACTGATCAAAGCCACACAGCTGTAATGCTTTCTGGGGGGGTTAGGGGTGGGGGTCTTAATTGCACCTCGCGGAGACCTCTGTGCTTTGCGTGAGGCTTCACTGGACTTCACCACGCACACAACACGCGCACATGTGCACTCGGGACTAAACGCATCGTGCTCTGCCGTATTAGAAAGGCATGCGTCCGATTTATATTCAGGGCCGACTCTTCAGACGCCGTCCGCTTGATTGCAGACCTGTCCATCTGTTGGGAGAGGCTGCTAAATGGATCTCACATAAAGCCCATGCGCGTGTATGGGCCTGTTACTGGGCTTTAAGCCCTGCTGGTGGTCCCCAGAGGCTGCAGTCTTTACCTTTTATTTGTCATTTCACCTCACCAAAAAATGAACAGGGGGGAAAAAAAAACCAAGCTCACCTCACGGCCCCTTTTGGTAGCGCTTCTTTATTTCAATATTGCAGGTTCACAGGACGTTCAGTTTCCTTTCTCCATGTCAGATAAGGCCTGTTTTATGTGGTGGAAGTTTTAAAACTGGTGCGACTGTGTGTGTGTGTGTGTCATTGTGATTTCTGTTTCTCCCACTGCTCTGGCGTGAGGGTCTTCTGTTCAAAGGCGTGGATCTCTTTCAGCTCCTCGGCCAGGCACGTGTTCACCATCCTGTTGAAACAACAAACCGATCTTTAACTTTCTATTACAGACTGTTTCCATGACCTGCTTTAACAGACTAGTATGTATCTACACAGATATTGTCATGTCATGTGGCATTGCTCCAAACCAACTGTATAGTAAAATGGGGCTGTAATGATACAATTCGGTTGTCTGTGGGAATAAAAAAAACATCTGTTATCCTGGTATTAACGCTGCCTGTGTGGCCTGTCTGCCCGATGTCTTTTGAACTAAACCAAAGATCTGAGCGCAGGCCGGAAGTGCAAACGTGCGTCACCCGACAGCTGCAGCAGGGTCGTGATACCTGTGTCTCTGCAACAGGGGTTTGCCCTCAAACTGGGACGACACCACCAGCACTTTCAAGCTGGCCGCACATCTGTTGGATGATGTGTCCTCCACATCCTGGAGGAGACCGGACAAGACGGTTAGCTCATTCCCGCGCTGCTTACACCGAGTTGATACATGTGATGATAAAGTTTTACACTATAACTGCCTGGTTCTGGTCTGCGTGAGTCCTCTAACCCAACAAGACCAGAAGCCGTTAATGTTCTACCTTGTTTAATTGGCACCATATATAAATCACATCGCTGGACCAAACTCCATTCAAAAATCATTCATTTTAGTGGTACGTAAACATGGCAACGTAAAACTGTAGCATAGTGAATTGCCAATATGCTATAAACTGCCACTTGTAAGAATATGTTTATTTACAAGCAACGTCATGTTGACGACTGGGAAATGTTTAAAAAACCTACCACGTGCACCGCTGCGAGCTCCTTCGTGAGTTTATCACGGATGTGATCGGCAGTTACGGCCATGTCTGCATGAACAAAACACACAGCGCAGCGTCAGTGGCCCGAGGCCCTGTTCGGACCCGGTATTCGCATTAACGTCCCGGGTGACCCGATCAGGGGTGGACAGCCCTAATAACAGGTGTGAATGCACCCAAGGCGCGTTGAAATCACATCACTTTGGTCTTTGCAAACGGAAATGATGCACGTGTTTATTTGCATATAGAGCGGGGAAGTGAGATCCGATTAACAAGTGGTCACTGGAGACGCATGTGGAGACGCATGTGGAGATGCGTGTTGATGCCGGGTACCGAACATGGCCTCATGAGCGATCGGATCTCAGCGCGTCCTCGATGCGTCTTGGGTGCGTTCACACCCTGGTATTAGGGCTGCCCACTCGTGACCGGATCACCCAGGACGGATGTTAAAACCAGGTCTGAACAGGGCCCTTACACATCTCAGATAACGTCCGACTCATTTTCATTGATTTCTAATTGAGCCCAGTCGGAAAGATGTACATGCTAACACCGGAAGTACTGAAGCATTCGTCAAGTTTAAAATATCTATATATCTCAAAAACACCGTCGCAAGCACAGCTGTGTGATGCAGTTTCAATTTAGAAGTTCATCCTTACCAAATGTTATGTATTGCACGGTGTTCTCGCTAATGTCAGTCACCGTGCGCGAGGAGCGGACGTCATGGACCTCATAACTAAACTGAGGAAGTGTCCAATTGCATTGCGGTAATGACAACCACGGCCAATCGGATGCGGTATGTACACCTTGTGGGCGGGCTATGTTTTTAAAGTAGCGAATCATGATATCAGGGGTCCTTACGGAAAGACGGACTAAATGTTAATAGCGATTCATAAACGTAAACGTAAATATATCTTTCGAGTTCCCTTAATTAAAGATGTAGGAGTATGAATTCGTTATTATTTATAGCGTGAGCTTTTTATGTGCGCTTTCCGACCCTTTTATTAGCCTCACAGGGAGACACACTCAGTCCTTCTGAAACATATTTCATCAGGCAGTTTCGTGGGCTACCAAGACAGACACTGTTTACATGCTAGCACGGACGCACTCGCAGTTGTCGGAAGTCGGCGATAACTGTGCGTGAACGTGTCTGAATCACATGCCGTCGAGCAAATAGTAACGGTAAATGTTTCCGTGAGAATGGCAGCACTACCTCGACCTAATTGGCTGACATTTTATATTTATTCCAGCGTCCGTCTCGTTGTTTATGTCTCTGCTAGCTAGCTAAGCTGCACGCCAGTCGGCTAACAGTATGCTTACAACGTTACCGTTAGTCAGTGAGCTGATTCTATTTTAGGAGTTTAATTGAAGGAGCTTAATGGTAATACGCTGATTATTTCCTTCTGCTATGGTGGTCGAGGTAGAAAGCTTCTTTGGCGTGTACATGCTGTACTGCACCAATCCCAAATTCAAGGGCCGTATTTACATCGGCTTCACTGTGAACCCTGAGCGCAGGATCGGGCAGCACAACGCTGGCCGGCACAAAGGGGGGGCCAAGAGGACCAGTGGAAGAGGGCCGTGGTATGACCTACTGCACCATACCACACGATGGACACCCTATGTACTCACAGAATGAGTGACACTCTGCATGTCTTCCTTTGCTTTGTTCAGGGAGATGGTCCTCATTATACATGGCTTTCCCTCTGATATTGCTGCCCTTAGGGTGAGTAACCCAGTGGGTTTTTATTTTTTTTAAAGTGACTGGACTGAATGATTTGAACCAAAGTTAATCACATCGAATGTGCCTGTATTCCATCCAAAACACGAGGGGGTCATCCGGATTTACCTGGACATTTTGTTCCATAGCAGATCGTTACCAGATCGCACTCAGATTCTACAGATACTGATGAGTTTTAAAGTCCAGAATAAGCCAATGAACCCCGTTCAGTTTTTTCTTGGCACAGAAAATAAAAAGGGAAGGTTCTAATTGGTTGTCCCACAGTTGACATTGCGAACAAGGGGTCAGTGGCTCAATAGAGGGTGTCTGTGGGCTCTTAAAGATCTTATTCTAAAGCGTAAATAGTACTGACACATGTTAAATAATCCAAATGGAGTAGTGTTTTCAGTCTAAATTCAGCTTCAGATTCCTGGTGTCATTTTTTTCTATTGGTCCTAAATCCAGTCCCAGATATTATTACAAAGCCCCTGAGTCCTAAGTGCCTGATTTTTCCAGTATGCCTTAAACTGTGAATCATTCTAACCATCTTCATTGTGTGTGGCAGTTTGAGTGGGCGTGGCAGCACCCTCACTCCTCCAGGCGTCTCTCCCAGGTCTCCCGGCGCTCCAGGGGGGAGTCGAGCCTGCAGTTCCACTGGCGCGTAGTCTCCAACATGCTGCGGGTGGCGCCGTGGAACAGACTGCCGCTGACGGCCCGCTGGCTCAAACAGGAGTACAGGATGGACTTTGAGCCCGGTCTGCAGCCTCCGCTGCACATCCCCATTGCCTTTGGGAGTGTGAGAGCCAAGAAGAAGCTGCCGCTGCAGTCTGCAGGGGAGGAGGAGGAGGAGGAGGAGGAGGAAGAGGAGACAACCAGGTGTTTCCTCTGTAAAGGGCTGGTCAAGGTAGAGTCTCTTCAAATATCAATGAGGATTTTGTTCTGCCCTGTCTAAAGCCTTTGTATTAAAGGAGTAGCTCAGCATTTTGGGAAATAACCCGTAACCTGTAGATTTATGGACGATCAACATAGTATCCATCCGCGCAGTACTAGTTTGCAGGTTTGGGTTTTGGTCTCTGTACAGGTAAGACGGCACAAACCTGGCAACCTCACTGTGACTGCACCTGATTGTTCATCAAGAGATAGTCCCAACACCTTGTTTGTAACATTTAGCATGTTAGCTAAATAAGTGAACTCTTGGATGCCATCATTCTGAAATCTAGCACGCCAATGTTTGCATGTTAGCATGCTAATGTTTGCTAAGGCTTAATTTGTAACATTTAGCATGTTAGCTCGCTATTATGCTAACATTAGTGTGTTAATATGCGCACAGACCAAACTTAAAAAAATGTCAAAGCTCACTGGTAGCTCAATTTAAATTTTTTGGTAGCCTTTTGTCTTTTCTTTCCCCCCCTCAGGCGTCAGAAAGGCTGAGCTGTTTCCACCCGTCCTGCGGGATGACATGTCACGCGATCTGCCTCGCCGAACGTTTCCTGAAGTCAGAGCCGTCCCACCTCCTGCCCGTGGAGGGTGAATGTCCGGCCTGCCGTCGCTCGGTGCTGTGGGGGAGCCTCATTCGCCATAAGCACGGCTGCTTCGGAGACCTGGAGGAGGCCGCGCCCTCTGCGTCCCAAGTACGTTACTGGACAATATTGTCAATTTAAAAACACTGTTTAGGAAATGACATCCACGTTTACCTTCTGTACTGAGTACCACAGCACGAAATGTTTATTTTAAGAACTGACGTATTGCAAGTGAATGTAGTTTTTTTTTTTGTGTTATGTGTCCTCACAGAGCCACTGGGCAGATGAACTACAGATATGACGGAGTGGAGCCTGCAAAAAAAATGAACTTTTATAGATTATATAGATGATGTGTAATGCCCTTAAACTGAACAGCAATGTACAGCAACTTCATAAAAGCTGCCCTGCAGGTCCAACATCTCCAGGATCGCTGGCTGTGTTCCACTTTTTAAAAAAAAAAAAAAAAAAAAATCTTACCATGAAGTGTCTTTTTAACCATGTCTGCTTAAGTATATGTGTATTGAATATTTGTGCGGAAGAACACTTTAATAATGCATTGTGTGACAAATAAAACAAGATTGTTCTGTCATTGCTTCAATTTCATATAATCAGTGGCAATTTTAATAAATCGATTAACTGTCATTCATCAGGTAATAACTGCAAACAAGCTGGTTACAAAGTGTCAAATGTGAGACTATATATATATATATATATATAAATGTTCTCATATTTCAAAGCAATTGTGTGAGAGAAATCATGCCTACTGTAGCGCTCTACTGAAAAATAGACTGTGATTAAAGTTAACATTAGAGAAGGAGTACATGTAGACCCTTTTAAGGCGGACGTCGTGGTTGCCGTCTGAAACTGGTGATTTCTCTCGTTACGCTAACTCCTTAGGCGCATTAGCTAACGTTGTTAGCTCGTTGTGCGGCCAGAGGCGAAACCATGCAGGACGTAGGTATTTACACGCCCTCCGTTTCTTTTTTACTACACACGCTTGGTTTCTCCGTCAGGTAGGTGTAACGCCACATGTCGTTACATGTGGCCCCATTGGTTCGTGTTAACCTTGACCGAGTGAGTCATATAAAAAACAAGCCAACAAAACCTAGCTGGCTAGCGTTAGCTAACGTGTTGAGGGAATTATTCTGCCTCCCCCTAAGCTCCGCCCACAAACAAAACGTCATAATGTCAGAAAAGGGGTCTATAAGAACAGATAGCTGAAGAAAAATCATTGGTGATAATGTGCAAAGTGTGAGGACAATGTCATTTTACTCAAAGTTGCATGTTAGCATGTTTGCGCATCCAGCAGACACAGAGCAACATTAGCATTCAGCTGTGTTTGTGCCCATGAGATGAATGTAGGCTCAATATTCACCCTCCTTTTAGCTCTGTTTTTTGGCTCTTATAGCTGCTAAACGCTCCGCTACGTTCGCCAGCTAGCCGCTAGCTGAGCAGGTTGGGTACAGAGGCCAATAACAAGGTCGAGGATAGTGGAGTTTGCGGGCCTGGAGGAACCAAAACAATGAGCTAAAACAGGCTGAAAAAGGCTCCGTCCAGCTGAGGGGAACAGCGGAATCGATGGTAACTCTCCGTGGGTGTGTCACGACAAGCGAGCCTTTGTCACATTACACATTTGATCCATTGCTAACATAAGAATATCGATTGGTGCAGCTTTAACTTTGCGCAGCATTTGTACGTAGCCGTGCGCCTGTCTTCCGCGCTTGTCCGCCTCGTCTCCTCACTGCTGGGCAGGGGGGGTTTGCACAGTGATCACTGGCTGAGAGGGACGGAAAACAAGGGAAAAGGAGAGAAAAAAAACAAAACACATTTAAGCCATGGAATGGTTGACTGCCACATTGAACTGAACTCTACTGTAAATGCTGTCCTTGGTAAAGATCTTCACTCTTGTAGGGCCCTAATGGGGGTTTTCGATCGCCGGTGTCAAGAGTGTCCTCGAGCAAGAACCCCAAGTTGCTCCCCATGGATCGGTCGCCATCGGTGTGTGAATGGGTGAGTGAGTGTATTCATTAAGCTGCCTAGCACGCAGAGTATACTCACCATTTTGGGAGCTGGCGCGCAGCAGTTGACCACCTTGCAGCAGTATATGGCCAGAGTGGCGGAGATGGCCAACAGAGCCACCTGAATGACCACGCTCTCGGCATAGAAGTGGGAGTGGGTGCTCTGCAAGTGGGGTGAGATTTGCAGAAATGAAATGAAGATGGAAGAGGGGGGGGGGGGGGGGGAAGAAAGAGAAAAGAATGAAAAGCGTGAGGAAATATGATTTTACAAATGAACTTCACACTTCGGCTGAAAGTTGAAGCGGTTCCCTGTTAACTGACACTTCATCTGCTTTCACATGTCAAGTTGGGCGTCACTTCAACACTGTTTTCGTCTCATACGCATGAGGGCTACTAAATGAGGGCTCTGCCTTCAGTGCAAAGCGAAATTTCAAAATAAACGCACACGATTTGAAAGGCAAGACCGTTAAGACATTAAAGGACGATTCTGTTTTCCTGCGGTTCGGACCGCCAAAAGAAAAAACTTTCAAATGTCAGACATTAAACATTTACAATTGTAATTGAAACATAAAAGAATATCGCTCTCATCGGGAGCAAACCGTCGATACCTCACCTCAATGTTGCGGCAGGTTTCGCGGTAATGAAGGGTGACGTTGTCGTAGTAATAATGCCAGCAGTAGGAGGGCATGTAGTCCATTTTAACCAGGGAGCAGATCATGTTGAAGATGGAGGCGCCGCACGCCACAACCTCCATCCCCAGGCAGGCCTTCAGCTGACAGACGGAAAAACACACACACTTTGTCTTTTAAAATGTTTTGGCTCCACAAGACGTTCACAGGCTCAGAGACTTGATATCTAAATGTTCCAGTTAGCAGGTGCAGCCACCACCCGTTGCATTTAGCGTCTCTTCCCTGCTCTGTTACTAAGTAATCAGTTCCATGTGTGCTTGTATTTGCTGTAAGTCCATTGATTGGTGGTGGTGGGGGGTGGGGGCAGTGGACTTGTGTAACACCCAGCTGCATTCAGCCTCACCCCAAGTGACTCATCTGACTCATCTTTTAAAGGAAGTGACAGAGAGAGAGGTTCATTTGTCGCGGCGGACATTTTGATATGTTCTGGCCCCCGGCTCCACTCACCGTCGGCACGTGGAGGTTCTGCGCCGCCACAGCTACACTCCCGGCTATTATCACCTGTGAGACATGATAGTACACTTGTCATGATTCGTAGGGCAGCTGAGAAAACAACCCTGACGCTCTTTCTTGATGCATTTATTAGCGTGGAAAGATCACGCGCTCATCACTTTGCGACATTGCCTAGTTCCTTTATAGCCTGACGTCCCTCTGACTTATCCATGCGCTTACCAGCAGGGATGAAACGAAGAAGGCTATGTCACCCTCCGAGCGACTCAGGTCTTTGGCCAAAAACACACCCAGACAGGTGATCTGAAACACACTCAGGCCGATCTGAGTGATCTGGGACAGCGGAGAGAACACTTTCTGTTAAGATCTTTGAAGAAACCCCCGTTAAGTAAAGTTTTAAACACACACACACACACACACACACACACACACACACACACACACTGTACCCCCAGAGCTTTGGGCTCAGCCTCCAGGTACTTCTGTTTCCTGTTGGCGTTTCTCTGGAAGGTGACGGCGACCAGGGGGCTCGTGCCTTCCTCCGCCGCTGCTGCTTCACCTGAAACGGACAATATCTGCTCTTAATTCAGTTCAAGTCAAGTTCAATTCAGTTTATTCATAGAGCGCCAAATCACAACTTTACACACACACACAGACAGACAGACAGAGAGACAGAGAGAGAGACATAGAGAGAGAGAGAGAGAGAGACATAGAGAGAGAGACATAGAGAGAGAGACACAGAGAGAGAGAGACACAGAGAGAGAGGCAGAGAGAGAGAGAGGCAGAGAGAGAGACAGAGAGAGAGACATAGAGAGAGAGACATAGAGAGAGACACAGAGAGAGAGAGAGGCAGAGAGAGAGAGAGAGGCAGAGAGAGAGACATAGAGAGAGACACAGAGAGAGAGAGAGGCAGAGAGAGAGACATAGAGAGAGAGACATAGAGAGAGACAGAGAGAGAGAGAGACACAGAGAGAGAGAGGCAGAGAGAGACAGAGAGAGAGAGACACACAGAGAGAGAGAGAGAGAGAGAGAGAGACACAGAGAGAGAGAGAGAGAGAGAGAGACATAGAGAGAGACACAGAGAGAGAGAGGCAGAGAGAGAGACAGAGAGAGAGAGAGAGAGAGACACACACACACACAGAGAGAGGGAGAGAGAGACAGAGAGAGAGAGAGAGACATAGAGAGAGACAGAGAGAGAGAGACACACAGAGAGAGAGAGAGAGAGAGAGAGAGAGACATAGAGAGAGACACAGAGAGAGAGAGGCAGAGAGAGAGACAGAGAGAGACAGAGAGAGAGACACAGAGAGAGAGACACAGAGAGAGAGAGAGACACAGAGAGAGAGAGGCAGAGAGACAGAGACAGAGAGAGAGACAGAGAGAGAGAGAGAGAGAGAGAGACATAGAGAGACACACAGAGAGAGACACAGAGAGAGAGAGACACAGACAGACAGAGAGAGAGACAGAGACAGACAGACAGACAGACAGAGAGCGAGACAGACAGAGAGCGAGACAGACAGACAGAGAGCGAGACAGATGTATAGCAGCAGGTTGTAATAACCACAGATAGCAGTAATGGTTGAGTCTTTTTAGCAGAGCAACGGAAAAGAGAAGTGCACGCGCAGCCAGTCCCCAAAGCTGGCGGACAACATCTGGATTTCATCACTCCGGACTAACAGCCTGGCTCTCGGCGCGCTGTCAAGCCGCGTTTTACCTGCCACGGTCGCCATCAGTCCGCTTTCGAGTTCACCGACGACAGATGATCCTCAGCCCCCCCCCCTCCCACCCCACTTTTGTTTTTTGTTTGGTTTTCTTTAAATCCGTCGCCGTCGAGCGATCCGAGCCTGCAGCCCGAAAAGTTTCGCAGCAACTTTTTTGCGGGTCTGGGCGATCGAGTGGTCCCCGCCCCGCCCCGCGTCCGGCCGCGTCACTGCAACACGACTCCCGCTCGCGCGCCTCCCTCCACAGTCAGCTGGTTCGAGGCTGATCCAATGACCGGAAGTCGGAATTTGGTCAACATGAAACAGCTGATACACGTTTTAATGTAACGGTCCCTCTTCTTCACTCATGCCGAATTATTCCGCATTATTAATGATGGCTATTAATGACCAAATGAGGATGATAAATGAACATAAAGGCGGCAAATGTAATTGAATTCACCTGTGTACTTAAGCCAATGAAGTTTTGAACAGATAACATAACAGGGGAGGCTAATGAACTATAATCCAGGTACATTATCATAATTTATTGTTATTATTTACTTTTCTGATGACCTAATGTTGTCCCCACCACTTCATTTGATATTAATGGCACATGCGTTTAAATCAAATCGGCCCTACAAAGGGTTGACCCCGCCATGTTCCCACTGAGGACGAGAAAAGGAGTTTCCATTGGTGTCTGCTGGCTTTGCGCCCGCCTCCCTTCGCGTGCAGCGACGTGATTGGACTGCACTTTGAATCAGAAGCGGCGCCGCAAGAGGCCTCTCACCACTGCATCTGCCACACCAGGGATCCCAAATGCACACCCCACCATCCCCCTGGCCTGGGAAAGATGGCAGCTGAACACAGCCACCCCCCCCCCCCCCCATCACCCACGACTACATGTGGCACAGACTGGAGGCCTTCGGCTCCTGGTAAAGGTGCACCCTCTGGCAGGTGGAGGGCCTTGCAAAAAGTCAGAGGCACGGAGGGACCCACCGTCAATGCCTTCCCCGCATGCCCCCAACATCACACCCACCCGGAAAAAGGCAGCGGGCGTCAGCTGCTCCCTTTGTCATTGTAAAAACACATGGACCCTTGTTGATGGCGGGGGCCTGTACCGCAACATGCTTCCCCTCCATTGCTCCCAGGCAGTCGGGGAAGCTCCATAGCCAGTGGAGGTCTCCTGGGATCCCCCTCCAGTGGTGTTGCTCAGGGAGGGGGGCGTGCACTCCTGGACCGTGACCGACCATATTACCCCACACACATCCTTTGCCCATTTGTGCCACTGTACAGTAACCCACCCTGTGACTCTAGAAGATATATCATCAGATCATTATGCTTCTTTTTTTTATTATGTGTATATATACATAGGTATATACAGTATACAGATATATGAATATTTATACTTTACTGTTTATAGCGTTGGGGTGTTTAACCTGTGACATGCTGAGTATATATATATATATATATATATATATATATATATATATATATATATAAACTGATCATATTTATTGTAAATTCAATCTTAATCTGCAAACACTCTCCTACTTGCTATAACTGGCACAGTAATATTTCTCTGAAACATAGTGCAGTATAAAGTATAAAGTACTTAGCGAGTAAAATACTACTACTGAAGACAAAGATCGAGCACGCGCACATTTAGAAATACATCAGTCTTTATTGGCACAGGAAGTTAACGACAGACACACACACACACACAACTGTACATATAAGCGAGGTCCCTCATTTTTCTGCCCCCCTTCCTGACTTCACAGCGCCACCCGATGGCTGGAATCCGGAACTGCGGCGGCTGTGCAAAAAGTGGCGCAGACGGGGGGGGGTCATTTACGCAGGGACGGACTGGCACCCAGACAGCCCCCTCTCCACACCACCACGCCGCTTTTCATTGCGTGTACAACACAAGCACACCGACGACGAAAGCGTGTCTCTTAATGATTTGGGTGTACTGACCCTTTAGCACGAAATTTGGCGATTTGAAAAAATGCGATATGACTGAAAGCTCCAGAGCAGCTACTAAATGGACTTTTTGGCGGGGTTGTTTTCTCAACGGCATAACGTCTCTTCAGTTGTGCCCGCGTCGGTGTTACCAAAGCACAACGCCATGTCGAGAGTCACATGAGAAGATCCACACCACTGTCATATCTGTCCATTATATTCCTGCAGCTGGAGCCCGGAGGCGGTTAGCTTAGCTTAGCATAAAGCTAGAGAAACAGCGAAAAAGCAGACTAACATATTTCCCAAAATTTCAAACTCTTCCTTTAAGGCAGTATAGTGTATGGTGGGGGCGGGGGCGGGGATGGACTGTCCTGAGATGTGATGAATGTCTAAACAATCAGACTAGACTCACTGCTGCTGACCCCCGTGGACAGTCCGTCCCCGCATTAGTATGAAAAGACACATGAAGACAAAAGGTCATCGGCTGGGGACAGCAATCAGTGCAATTATTGTTGTCAAACATCACCTTCTCATTTTCCCTTTGTGCTTATTAATAATGCAAACACACTCAGTATAATCACCTGTACACTGAGTTGATTGGTTAACTTCCCTTCAGGTTCAACAAAGTGAAAAAATATAAATCTTGATTCAAATGAAAAAACACTTGAAAACACGCAATCCCTAAAATAATGCCGAAATTTCTTTTGAATGGACTTCATTGTGTATTTACTTCATGATCCCAGTCAGTGTAATGTGGGGGGTGGGGGGGGGGGCAGTCAGTATTGACGTGTCATTATTAGCATCATCACTTTTAGTGTCCCAATATAGAAATACTATTCCAGAGGCTTGTCCAGCCTGATGAGAATACAATTCTGGGGGGGGGCATAAAAAGCATAAAAAGTCTCACATATAGATTGGCTATTGGCATGTTAAATTTAAAAAGAACAGTGCTGTTTTATATTGGCTTTTCAAAACCCATATGGAGTCTAGAATGTGCCACTGGAATAATAATAATAATAATAATAATACAAAAGCTTTTATAAATTGATTAATTCAATTTGCATTGAAGTGATGCATTATTAAACTCAAACTTAACATATATATACATACATATATAATGAATTTTGACAATTACTTATTCTATTTCCTTGTTCTCCCTTTAAATAATGAATTTGTTTCTTTTTGAAACGAATAAATGAATTGTAAAGTTTGCCTTTCACGTTCCATCACACAATTCATTTGTTTCCTGCTATAACATGTGTGGTTTTCCTTTTCCCTTTTCATTTAAATTTGAATCAGTGAATGAATTTTACTTTTTTTTTTTTTTTTTTACTTTTTTCCAGCGGCACACTCCAGCCTCTATAACTCTCGTTAAAACACTGTTAATAACAGTAAATTAGGTAAACCAAGACATGAAAAGGACAGATAAAAAGGCAGGTTAGGCTTTAGTGGAAGTGCCCTCTAGCCCCTGAGAAAGGTCACAGCCTCACTGACTTTGGTTTATAACGGGAGTGACCTCCCTCACAGAGACTGGTAGCCGTCGGTCCTCCTCCTGCGGCCCAGCAGGTAGGCTACCACCACGATGATGATGAGCACCAGCAACGTCACTCCCACCGCAATGGCTACGCGGTAGTCAGGCTGGTCAGCAGCACAGGGGTCAGCTGGAAAATACACACACACACACACACACACATCAGATTTACTTCTCACAACCAATAAAAAAAAAATAAAAAAAGGTAGTCTGTGGCTGCCAAAATTATGGAATAATTTAATAAAATTGAAATGTCAATGTCCATTTGTGTGCTCATGAATACCAACATTTAAATTTAAATCAAAACTCCGTTCACAACGGCAGGATTCTCACAGGCGTCTTTTTTGCGAGACGTTTCAACAATTATAATATGGACCTGGAAATGATGGAAATGACCATAAACCCCCCCCCCGGCAATTTCATTTTCATTTTGGGAGTCATTATTTTTAAACATCAAATTGAAAACGCTAATTGGAATTTAAAATTGGAATTTTGTGAAAAGTTCCACACGTCCCGACATTTTGTTTGTTTAAATATTATTGAGCAAAGTTGCTACAGCTGTCAGATGAATGTAGTGGAGGGGGAAAAAAAAAGAAAAAAAAAAAGCTAAATATTTCCAACATTTTCATTTTGTCATAAGTCATGGCCACGCAATTGGAAATTCACATCTGAGCATTTATTCATTTAATCACTGACTTTGAATATTGGCAGCCTCAGACTTCCGTACCTGTTTGTTATTATGCCAAATTCACAACATTTTCAAGGGCGCGCCGCTGTGGCTCGGTGCTTCTTTGCGGTTGCTTTACACTAAGCGCTGCAACTGAATTATTTAAAAGTACACGCTGGAAGCAATTGTGCGCGCGTAGCCTTCACAGCTGTCAAACATGGCAAACGATATGGAAATAACTGTGCAGTTGTTTCACAGCTGCACAGTGGCACTTGATATTGTCGGAGCTGAAGGCTACAGCGTGCGCGTGAACGGCAGCTAGGCTGTGGTGAAACCTGCTATTCCTGGTCTGCAGGTGGCTCCTGATAACATGATAACAGTACACGCGCACCCATGTGACTACACTGTGATTGCTGACCTCGGCGACGGGGATTATTGGTGCGTTCATGAGCGACTGGTGTTTTACTGTCGCAGCTGCTGGTGGAGCTGGAGCTGTAACAACGCAACGGCTTTTTATGGGGTTTATGAACATTGTTCAGCAAAGTAACTACAGCTAATGCTAACTAGCTTTTTTCTATCTGTTCAGGGGGGCCAAGAGGAGAACGTTTGGAAATTGTTCCTATTAAAAAAAGTTGCCAGTCTTTAACCCTAATTAATGACTAATGATGTTTATTAGTGGAGGTGACTACCTGTATTTTACTCCTCCACTACTTGTTTTTAAATGTACTCCACTAGGTTTATTCTGTTGTAACTAGTTCACTTGCAGTTACAACTACATTATACTGCTGTACTTTGTAATATATACTATAATATCAAGACACTCTGAAAGGAGGCATTCTGGGTAATGAGTACTGTTACTTTTGATACTTTATACACATTGCTGATAATACTTCTGTGCTTCCACTTCCAGTATCATTTGGAACGCCAGACTTTTCCCCGCGATGGAGTATCGTCACGTCGTGGCATTGTAAGGACAGCTACGCGCCTCGCTGAGAGGCTCTCGCTGAAGCCCAAAGATGCTCCCCTGGTGAATCGCCACTTCCTGGAGAAAAACTCACGGGTGCCGAAGTCGTTGGTCTTGGTCAGGTTGAAGGCCTGCATCCGGTCTTGGTTGACGTCCAGGTACAGTCCGTTGCCCATGAAGAGCGACTCGCTCCGGCAGGAGTAGGAGTGGCCGACCTTCGCGGCGAAGAGATGCACCGACTTGTTGTTGGCCGTGTACTGGCTGTTACCTGGAGCAGTCAAACAAACCATGTGCTGAATGAAAGCTGGTGCTGATGATCGGGTATGGGGCCAAACCCGTTAGACTGCATTGCACTGAGAAGTAGGTTGGTTATTACTGGCATCACGTATCACATGCGGTAATTCTACTGATCATGCCTGTGCATAGTTGAACAGACACACGCACAAACAAGGAAGCTGTTGGCTCTCGAATGCTTCTCGTCAATGTCAATATTTGCCCGTTCTGCACAACCCCCCGCCCTCCTGCACCTGAACTATCAGTGACCCAATTGGAAGAGTCTAAAGGTGAATCAGTAAAATGGCAGTAAATCACATGTGGAGAATAGAAATAAATAAATCCCTACTTACCTCCTTTGCTGAAGGGGTAGGAGAGGACGAAAGACAGAGCGTTGACGTAGACGGTGTTGTTGGCAGCGCTCTGAGGAAGAAAAAGAACATGGCTTTCACAAGAGATCGAGGCCGGCTGCTGGAACAGGTCATAAGCCCCGCCCCCCTCCATGTTAGCGGATGGGACATGGGCCAAAGTAAAAAAACAAAGTACACGTTAAATAGATTTTCCCCAAAGATGGTTTCTGTCATTTCAGGTAGTTGTTATTCCACTGTTATTTCCTGATAAGTTGCGGTTTTAATAAGTTATTTGGTGCTATAAAAAACGGGGCGGAACGAGGTCCCGCCGATCGCCACTGCGCAGCATTGGGATATTTTGGCTTCATATTGTGTCGGCCGTCTTTGTATACAGTTTTGTCCCTGACTTTGTGTGCCTTTTGGTTGCCTTGATTTTGGCGTTTTGGTCGCGCACGTCTTCATGTGATACATCCCGCCACATCCTGTGGTTGTCTTAAAAGTGTGTCACTGAGGTTGACCGGGTCGGCGGTGGAGTTTTTGCTTAGTCCCGCAGGGAGCCGCCTGAGGCTGGGACGGAACAGTAGTTTAGGGAGCATTTGAAATCCTCTACTGCAATGAAATACGAGATGTGGGTTTTTCATATCCATGAACAAACAAGACCGCGACGATAGAGTGCTATAAAACAAGGTTTGGAGGGACTTCCATGTTACCAGACTGCAACGCACACACACTGTACAACTATCTCTTCTCCAGACATTGGACAGACATTATCATTACAATAGGGTTTGAGTGATAAAACACCCTAATTCGGTAAATCTAACCAAACCCAAAGCAAAACTCTGTGGACCTCTCGTTACCGCGCCAGCTTTTACCTTCATACATTCACAACCTGTTCATCCGGAACGTCGCTCAGAAGGCTGCTGAATGAGTCACACAAGCGCTGTCTCGTGAGGCCGTGTCCCTGTCACATGCTCTTAGAGCAGGCTTGTGGGCCAAACTTCCCCTTTTTTGTCTTTTTTCTCTTTTCCTCTGGTTCCGGTCCCTACTTGAAGCTACCAGACAAACTATTCAACATTCGTCAAGAGACTGAACGAGTTAATTGTGTTCATGTCCAAGCATTTAAGATCAAAGTCAAGGTACCGCAAAAGAAAAAAACAAAAGGTACCTTGTTGAACAGGAAGGTGATGGAGCCCTCCTTGAAGGCAAGGGTGAGGTTGGCCTTGGTGTCCTGACAGCCTCCTACTGCTTTGGTCATATTTGGCTGAACGATGAAGGTTCCGTTGATCTGAAAGATACAAACAAGAGACAGAGAGAGAGAGAAATCAACTGGATGGCCATGGGGGGTTCCAGAAGGTCCTTTCGAGGACCTCGTCACGCGGGATCGGCTCTTGTCATAGGACACCCGTCTAACCTTCCACAATCGCAATGAGGAAATCAAAACTAGCATGAAATCATTTTCTCAATTCCTGAAAATGGGATGCTGACAACTGCATCGCTGAAAGCTGAGTCAGAGGCTTCTGGCGTCAGAAGCTCCGACCACGTTGACGCATTTCTAAGCCATTCACATTACAGTCAACCCCTAAACGCCAGTTCAAGATCGGAATCTGCTCCAAACACTTGCGAGGCCTTTGAACTGTGTCTTTTCTGTGTCTACTGTAGCGGATGAACTGTACCTTTGGTGTTGCCACTCGGATCTGCAGCGCCATCTGAGCGATCAGGCAAATCACTTTTTTATCCGTCGTCACGCTGTAGTTTCCTACAGTCAAGTTGGTGCGGGGGGTAGGTTTAGGAGGAGGTGGGGGCGCAGGCGTTGAGGTGGTGGTAGTAGGCTTGGGGGTGGTGGTAGTGGGCTTGGCGGTGGTTGTATTGGGTTTGGCGGTGGTGGTAGTGGGCTTGGGGGTGGTGGTAGTAGGCTTGGCGGTGGTGGTAGTGGGCTTGGCGGTGGTGGTAGTAGGCTTGGCGGTGGTGGTAGTGGGCTTGACGGTGGTGGTAGTAGGCTTGGCGGTGGTAGTAGGCTTGGCGGTGGTTGTATTGGGTTTGGCGGTGGTTGTATTGGGTTTGGCGGTGGTGGTTTTAGGCTTGGGTTTTCCTGTAGGCGTGGCAGATGTAGCGGTGAACATATCCGCAGGGGACACGGTTGCAGAAGGTTTGGAATTCTTTTCATCTTCAGCCAATGACAGGGCTTCAGCAAAAAACAAGGACAAGAGAGGGAGAAACAAATCAATTTGAACGTTCATGCAAAAAACACTCCCCGACCAAGTTATCTTCTACTTGAAGCTGCATTACTTGATTTGTTTTGACCCTTGGGAGTGGAAAGAACAAGCTGAAAACACATATAAAGTTGTTATGTGCTAACAGGCTGGCTCGCGGGCTCGAGAGCAACATCACCATTCATTCGGAGCTGTGCCACCTGATGAACATAAGTCTAATCTTCTGCTGTTACCCTTGTTTCGGTCTCCAACTGCTGGGAAGAACACTGAGAGATGTTCTTCACCAGCCAGTCGCTCACTTTCGCTTTGAAAACATGATGCTAGCATAATTTGCAGGCTGTAAAAACCAAAACAATGAGCTAAAACAGGCAAAAAAAACACCCTTGAGCTGAGGGGAAGTGACCCCTTTCTCATTACACAAAGTCACTGAATCCATTGTTAATATAAAAATGACTGACTGGTGCAGCTTTAAAGTTGCGCGTCGACCACAGCGGCTGACATTCGAACTCATACAAATGCGGTAAAATTAGCAGACTGACGGGGTTTGATACACGCCGCCACGTGTTTTCAGTGGAGTTCAGGTTCGTGTGGGGTTTACTGACGCGTCCCACTTCAGGACGGAGACCGAACGGGGACTTTAAAACACACGCCGGCCGAAGAAGTGTCGGCAGGCATGAAAGAGCAAATACAAACTCTGACCTCCAGTCAGTGGTCAGCATTAAGCAAACAACCACCGAAGCGGCCGCAAATGAATATTTCCACAAAAGACCACATGGTTTAATATCTATTCTAGAGTCGGTCCTTGGTCTTACGCATACTTGGCTGCTAATATTAACTGTACTCCCAAAGAAAGCCAAGGGACAGCTTGCGAAAGTGGCAGAAAATGCCTCAAATGCTGCTGTTTCCAACACTGAGGTTTGGCCTTCGATTCATCCTGTCCTTTTAAAAAAAAAAACAACAAAAAAAAAAAAAAAACACGTCCCTCTTTTGCCAGCAGACATGTGACTCAGACCTGAAACACTATATCGAAAGACTGCGGAAATTTCTGTTCCCTAAACAATCCAGGAAGTCACAGTGAGGTCTCATTTACAGAGGGGAGGGGGGGGGGGCAAACATCAAAAGCAGCATTTCCACATAGAATGAAGACAACATGCAACAATAAATAAATATATTAAAAAAAAATAAGACATTCAGAAGCATCCGAGTTTTGACAGGAGAACGCAATTCTGCTGCGTGGCGAAATACGCGCGCGACGGAGTCAACTAAAGTGCTGGGAGAGGACTTTCTTTTTTTTTTTTTTTTTTTTTAGTGCTTTTATTTTGACAAAAAAAAAAAATCGGAGAGAGCCGTACCTGAGACAGCACAGAGGGCCAAAACCGCGAACACAGTAGTCCTCTTCATGTCGTGGCGGGTTGCTGCTGCGCGTTCTTCCGACGGTGGGGTCAGTGTGCGGCGAACGGCGCTGCGCCCCCGCTGATAAACACACGGCCGCGTCAAGCCGCCGCGTGGCGCACAGCGCGGCCGGAACGGTGCGCTTTCAAAAAATAAAAGCACCCCTGATCGGGTCAGGACAGAAGTGATTACATGTGGTATTGGGGCACAGTGGAATTTTCATACACATATTTAAACAAATAATGCCATTTGTTTTTTAAAAAAAATATATATGATAGTACAATAATGTCAGCATATACATTTGTGTATTTAATATATATAAAAAAAATTGGAAAAGAAATACATGTCGTGGTCTGTGTGTTCTTACAGAGCTGTTGCCAAACCAGGCAGGTAATGTCTTATTATATCAAACATGTATTTTATGTTTTTTTAAATTTTTTTATTTGAAGAAACCAATGAGGTTAGAAGGATTTCTAACTTCCCAACTTTGTGGTGAATTAATGGATATATTGATTGTTTTTTTGTTTTTTTTTTTCTTTTTCTGCAGGCATTACGGATTCTTAAAGGGTAAAAAAAGGATTGAGGAGTTTTAAAGGCTTGTAATGTAAGGTTCACTACAAAAATTGACATTTAATTGACAATCTACTTGAATCTATCGTTTCTTCTTTTTCTTGATATATGAATATGAACTGTCATCTTAATTCAAATCAGGCTTTAAGTTTTCAAAGTGTCTCCTCGGTCAAGCGGGAATTTCAAGCAGTCGTTTGTGTTACTCGAGAGGTGCCATTGCTGCTACAGTCTGCAGCACGTTGTTGTGAGTCAATTAGGCGGTTTTGAAAGAGAGACACCGGAGCGGTTTTATTTTGACATCCGTAACCGGAAGCGCTAGCGTTGCTTTTGTGTGTGTTTTCCCCCTCCCTTTCAGTCGTTGAAACTTGACAACTGGTGTTCTTGCTCAGGAAACGAAACCAATGTGACAGCAAAGTGGAGCGAAAGGTCGCAGTGTATTTTCCACCAGAATGAAATGAAACCTGCCTTAAACCGGACACACACACACACACACACACACACACCACAGACCTGCCTGTCGGTTTGTTCATGTGAGCTCTCCCGTGTTATTTAGGACTACATTTACCATGGCCGCGTCTCAACCACCGACACAACAGACAATGTATTGAAGAGAGAAAGTGGCTTCAGGCTTCCTTGTACAAGAAGTACTGCAACAAGTACTACTAGAAGGCTGTAGTAGTGGTGGTAGCAGTTACAATTCTGGTTGCAGTAACAGCAGCAGCAGTAGTTATAGCAGTGTTGTAGTTGTGGTAGTATTTAGAGTAAAATAGTAGTAGTAATGTTGTAGTTAATGTAGTAGTCATTATAGTAGTGGGTGTAATACTGGTAGTTATAGTAGCATTAGTGGAAGTAGTTATAGTATTAGTAGCAGTGGTCGTGGTAGTTATAGTAATAGTAGAAGTACTTGTTGGAGTAGTAGTATTTGTAATCTTAGTAGTAGTGGTGTAATATCACAGTAGAGCCACGGTAGTTACAGTAATAGTAACATTATCAGTTACAGTAGTAGACTAGAGTAGGTTGTAGTATGGTATGGCAGTAATAGCTCCTGTAGAAGTAGTAGAAGGACAGGGAATGTACTAGCATCAATACACAGAACACTGAGAATAGTTCCTGGCTTCATGTGACACAGAAAGAGGAAATAAGCACGCACGCACGCACGCACACACACACACACACACACACAGAAGCCTTGTTCACAGTGACGCTGTTTAATTATGAGCTTATCTAACATGTGCAGCCTGAAGGTGGAACCTGCATATTGTCAGTGTCAGGATGTACGTGAACCAAAAAAACAAACAAAAGGGGTGCGTTCACGGCACTTCAAAAGCACCTGCTACATATTTGTTGTCAAAACAATAGCACCTTCAGACCACGGCAGATTCCTTGTAATGTATGTTACTTGGCAATAAACAGTTTCTGATTTTTGATTCGGATTACACCAGCTACTCATAATGTATGTTTATGAATTAACCTGAATTTTATACGGTCAAAAAAAAAAAAAAAAGATCAACAGTGCCTTTAATCTATCTGCTGCTCTGCTTTAATGCGAAACAAAAGCGTCTAAATGACTGGTTTAATTTCCCGGGAAAATGTTATGATAATGAGGTCACTCTCAGCCAATCCCGACGCAGCGAGCCCAACCGGGAACCGCCCTCGGTGACGACGAATGAGAGGAAACTGTACAATGCCATAAAAGGAAATTACTCCCGCATGCGCAGTGGCTTGAGTTTTGTTTGAAGTGAACTGCTGCCTGCCTGGGACTGCCCTACAAGCTGCAAAGTCGCCAGGCATTTGCTTTTAACAGTGTATTTTTTTTTCTCATTTCCTCCGCATTCTCTTCGGGGGCATCTATGCATCGCGGAGACGATGTTAGGCCATCACTATCCAAATGCCGACAAGTCGCAACAACTGGTCAACTATGTGGAGGATTACCTGGAATGTGTGGAGTCCCTGCCTTTGGACATACAAAGAAATGTTTCTCTGCTTCGGGAAATTGATGCAAAGTATCAAGGTATTGTGTTTACATGCTTCTCTCGTTAATTACGACTGCGCGTGTACAATTGGCAAACATTAGCGGCAGTCTGACAGGGTGTGCTGAAATGGTGGAGCAGGCGCGAGCCTTGCGTTTCCCATTTTGCGAAAGGGGAGAGAGGAAAAAAAAACAACCCCGAGAGCCCCCTGTTCATATCTGTTCTTCGATAAACACTAATGCGACCGGCTGAAATGTGGATCATTACATGAACGGGCCAAGCGTTAAATAAACAAGTTAGCCATCCGTCTGTTAGCATAGCCCGGATACACTCCGTCCTGCAGTGTGTGTGTGTGTGTGTGTGACACCAAACTCAATGAGGGAAAAACCTGAAATGTGATCGTTCTTTCTCTCGGCAAACGTACACACACGCCACGACCTGTTAAAAGATCTGTCGCGGACACTCGGTGTCCAATGGCAAATTCGGCGTCAACACAATCCCAAAACTCGCACTGTGTAATAATAAAACCTCAACTTTTTCCAATAGGTACACACCGCCGCCCACTACTGTGTTTCCGCGGAGGATTATTGTGCGAATACAAGGGGAAACGATGAATCGACTTGGGCATTTATGTGAATGAAACGCTGCTTGGTGTGTTTTAGTGTATGCCGAAGCCCAGAACGCAGGGTGCAAGACGTGTAGACGCTCATGAACAGCGTTCAGTGAGGTGTGAACCCTGCGAGCCCCGGTGACTACGGTTAACACACACACACTACCGTTTTTTTTTTTAATGTAAAAACAGTCCTCATTGTTGCTTTATTGTCGACGCGGGGCGAGCAGCGGCTTTGCAACCAGCCTCCGTTACCAATAAGCGCCACGGCGGACGACGTCGACACGGATGACATGACACGCACCGGCAGAATGAACGACGCGTTGCATTTCGATTGTTTTTTAAAGCGGGATTTACACATCTCCGAGGGCTGGTGCGGTCTCTGCCCCTCCACTCGGCTCCGTCAAGTGTAAAACGCAGAGCCGGATACCTCCTCTTCTAGGCAACCCCCCTTCAACATCTGACCGCCGTCATTTCCTGTAGGCAGACATTCACTGCGGCTCAGGCTCAGCCCCCTTTTTTTTATACATCCATGCTCGGCCCTCCCCCTTCTTCTTCCTCGAGGTTTGACGGCAGTTGGCATCCTTAACATTGCATTACTGCCGCCTCCGGGATATAGGCTGTATTCGAAGACGCCTACTACATACTACCGACAAATGCAGCATGCAGTACATACAGCATGCTGCGTCTCTTATTGGTATCCAGTATGGCACTGTCAAATCGATTTATTTTGCGGTGTGCCCGGTGTTTCGGTTTAACGGGTGACGCTGTTGACTGGCGACTTTCAGCCGACTGCGTCTGTCGTGGTCGTAGTTACGACGGCCGCTGAAAGCAACTTGCTCTATTCCTGTTTTCAGCAAATTCCGGAACAACAAGCGACGCTCAAAATGCAACTGCGTGTCCTCAAACAAACGCGCTCTGATGGAAAACTAAACACAGAGGCACTTAGGAGGACAGCTAACGTCACGTGCCCTCTTGCTGTTTGTCAACAGCTGTCGTAACTACGACAACACCTGACGCGTTCGGCTGAAAGTCGCCAGTTAACGTGGTCACTCGTTACACCGAAACACCGGCAAAGGCCGAGCCGGTTTCCGGGTTGAGAGGCGGAAGTAACAACCAGGCAGGTGTCCTTTCGAAAGTCGGAACAAGCTTTTAGACGAGGCATTGCAGATCTAATGTGAGTGAAGGTTCGGTAACGGGGTCGCTCGTTTCTCGCCTCAAATGTGTTCAGAAGCAGATTTCGGTGGACCGCCGAGGTGAAGTGAAAGTTGACGCGACGTTAATGGCAAACCGCCGCCAGCGCTTTGCATTGTGGGACACAGTAGGCGAGGTAGACCTGTGCGAATCAGTACGACATCCGGGTGTTTTTAACAGACTGTATGCTACATGCTACATGTTGGGCCAAATCAGTACGTCCTGCTAGTATAGCAGGCGGCTTCCAATAGTCATCCTCACCAGCCAACCCTGTTAAAGTGTTACTAGTCCAGTAGCTCTGTTACTTACTCTGTTACTCTGGAGTATTTGTAACGATAACTATAAATACATTACTCTAAATACAGCTGATGTAGTCTACAATCGGACTGTTTTTTTTTGTTTGGTGTTTCCCAGCAAGTCTGTTTTTATTAAAGCGCCATACCTTCAATATTTTTGTTGACTTGTTTAATGATCAAAAAAATATACAGGAAAGCATAACACCACAACAGAAACTCAATACTTAACAGCATTTCACAGTAAGATAAGACATTTAATTTGTAATATAATAAAACCCTCCTTTGTGTCTTTCTTTGCAGAGGTGCTGAAGGAGGTGGATGAAGTATTTGAGAAGTACAAAGGTGAGCAGGATGCAGCTCAGAGGAAGCGCCTGCAGATCCAGCTGCAGCGAGCGCTCATCATTAGCCAGGAGCTGGGCGACGAGAAGATCCACGTGGTGACCCAGATGACGGAGCTGGTGGAGAACCGCTCCCGCCAGATGGACTCCCACTCCCTGTGCCTCCAGGAGCCGAGCGAGGCCGAGCGGCTCAACGCGGAGCGGCGCTCCAGCGTTCAGGACTCCCCGGCCCCCGAGCGCTCCTCGGCCCGACGCCCGCGGCGCCAGCGCAACAGCGAGAGTCGCGACTCCAGCCACCCGTCGGCCAACGGCTCCCTGGTGGACGACCCCGTGGAGGAGCTGTCCATCCCTCCGCCCCGGGAGAAGAAGTCCAAGTCGGCGAAGAAGAAGAAGCGCAAGGCCAAACAGGAGCGAGACGCCTCGCCGGTCGACTTCGCCATCGACCCCAACGAGCCCACCTACTGCCTCTGCGAGCAGGTGTCCTACGGCGAGATGATCGGCTGCGACAACGACCAGTGCCCCATCGAGTGGTTCCACTTCTCCTGTGTGGGCCTGACCTACAAGCCCAAGGGCAAGTGGTACTGCCCCAAATGCAGGGGGGACAGCGAAAAGACCATGGACAAAAGCCTAGACAAAAACAGAAAAGACCGCAGGTCCAGGTAGTGACCCGTCTTCAGTCGCCCTTCCCTCTTCCCCCTGGAAGATGTCTTTAGCCTGAGGGTTAAGATTCTCAGCCGTAGTTGGCGACACTAATTGTGATGTTGTAAGAGCACAATCGAACACCAGTAGTAGCAGCGCTTATTATTAATCAAGGACAAGTCGTGACTGAACTCGTGCTGTTACATCACTGATTGATCCCACTGGCTATAACTGTCCTGTAGTCTGCAGGGGGTCCAGGTGCTGCAAGAATCATCAGCTTGAAGCTGCCAGCTTCCTCAAGTGTTTTGCTTTTTTTTTTTCTGTCGATTTGCGAGGGGGGGAGGGGGGAGGGCAAAAGCATCTTCTTTTTTTTTTCTTTTGGTTCACTATCCCTTTTCATGGTCCTAATAATAAAAATGAGGTATCCCCGCTAATGGTCATTATGTTCTTCAGTTTTGGCCGAACAAATGTTTAGTTTTTCTTTTCTTTCAACTTTCTTAATCGTACTCAATTATTTGAAATCAGTGTCTGCCTCTGTATAATAATGGCTTGTAGAGAATAACCTACCAATGTAATATGTTTACAAGAGATTTGCTATTTAATTGAGGAGATGGTCGTTGATGGGACACTGGAATAGGACGTCATGTTCGTGGACTTCATGTTTTCACTGGCTCACTATCACTATTGTGTAAATTTCTTTTTATATTCATTAAAACAAAGTATAGTCATTCAGTTCTCTTTATTTATTTTTCTTCTCCTTGTGGCGTTAAGTGTGTAACCAGTTATCTGTACAGCCTGCCGTGCCATTAGCCAAGATTGTTTTTCCACTATTTGCATTAATAGCCAGTGGACCGATGGCTAAATGTTGTACTTTTTTTATATGGCCGCTTCAGTTGCTACTTCCTTTGCAGATTCAGATTATTGGTACAAAAATCATCTAAAATTGTGATGCATTACTGTAAAACAAGCCACTCAGCAGCAGTATGTAATAAAGTAGCTCAAATTGGCCCCACCTTTTACCAGCTGCAACATTTAAAGGGATCAATCCAATTATATAACGCATACTATTCTGTAATGTGCCCTTCTGCACAATGAGTACTTCAAGTGTATTTTCAAACTAACACTGTGTATAAACAGTGGTATGCTACATCTACTCCTCCTTCCACCACTGATCCTGTAATTGCCACTTATGGCCACAGAGGTCACTGTTGCATCAAAGGATACGTAGGCCAGCTTTAATGTACACTCAGTTGCCAGTTTATTAGGTACACCTAGCTAAAACTAATGCAGTCTAGTACAACACTAGTCATTTTATGTATGTTTGTAATAGTTTATAGTGTTAGTGTATCTTAAAACACATGACACCAATACATCAGTGTAATGGTGTTTATCAGCACAACATGAGATATGCTTTCTTCTCCCTCCATGTGTCATGATGAGGATTTAGTTTGCTTTTGTTCTGCCTTGTCGCCCCCTCCGCTTCCTCTGATGTCTGTCCGTCACGTGACCGGGAGAATGCTGGGTGCAGAGTGCGCCCCACGAGGAGTCCTCTTCCTCCTCGCTGCTGCTGGACTCGCCGAAAAGGTCTTCGCCTTTAGAGGCTCGCGTTGCCGAGCCGACAGCCCCGGGGGTCGACTTGATGCTGACGAGGGCGGGGCTGTGGCCGAGGCCGAGCAGGACGCAAGTCTTGCGCCCGCGAAGCGGCCTCATACAGCGGACGTGTCCATCCGGGGAGAGCACAGACAGGACCCGGCATGCCTCCAGGTCCCACAGGCTCAACTGTCCTGGTTCATCAACATAAAAGGTCATCGTTGCACATGGAGATATTCTGCTGAGCATTTCAGACCTGGACGATTTGGCGACACCTATGGTTACTGGTGGTAACAGCAGGGGTGCTTTAACAATACAGGTCGCAGA
Organism: Enoplosus armatus; assembly: GCF_043641665.1. Lineage (NCBI taxonomy): Eukaryota > Metazoa > Chordata > Actinopteri > Centrarchiformes > Enoplosidae > Enoplosus > Enoplosus armatus. The sequence continues at coordinate 15,031,202 of NC_092202.1, forward strand.
GTTCCATTAACAGAAACACCTGTGTCAACATGTACTGGGGGCAGCAAACATTTAAGTGCCTACTTACTACTGCAAACCCCCCAGGAACAGCGCTGCTCATTGCATTGCTACGAATATATCGCTTCAAATATAATCTGCGTATATTAGCCTGAGTCTTGCCTGAAAGTGTGAAAACATGCTGTAAAAAGGGCGAAAACGCCCTCAGTCGAACAACCTGATAAATCCTTCCGTTCCTTTATAAGAGCTTATAATAACTTGGGGGATCTCCTACCTGACAGCAGAATGGCTTTGCTTCCCCCCTCAGTCACGTGAAGCTTACTGGAGACTTGTATCGCCAGATTCCCATAGCCACAGATGCTCCTGCAGTGTCCTCTGAAGGGGTCCCACACCTTCAGTCTGTCAGAGCAAACATGGGACGGCACAATGAACAAAAAACGTGAACGCGTTTTAAACTCATCCAAACATTTAAAACTGAGCAAAGGATTCACTGACGCTAGTGGAACCCGACGGCAGCACGACCCTCGCACAGTGACAGTATCTATATGGCATGACGTCGTATATTTCAATGTACATGAATATTTCAGCAAACAAAAATAAACCCCGGCGCTTTCAACCACTGTGGACGTTTTCTGACCTGTCCTGAAAATGGCTCAGCTGTCATCACATGACCGTGATGGAATTTCTGCCCTCCACCCTGGCATTGAAATTGTAATAAATGACTAGGACTCAACGAGACGCACGGCAATGGGCGTCGTCGGCGTAACAACGGGTGGGGTCGCGGCGTTGAAGTGTACGACAGCTGGACGCGCTCACCTGTTTGTTCCTGTGACCCCGAAGACGACTCTGTCCGCGGCGTCCGTGACAGCCACGCAGCAGACTCCGGCCTCGCTCCTCAGCCTTTTCCTCGCCTAAAAGAATTTGCACAGCGACATAAAGGTCGATATGAAATCTCAAGTCACAAATATCGCTCACCTTGGCCATCGGGAGAAAAACTGAAAAATGCGAGGGACACGCGTTTAGAGTGAACTCAAAGCGGTGACAAACGGGAGCAACCCACGGCCCCTTTGTTCAGGTCCCACAGGGCGACGTAGGGCGTCCTCTGGCCTCGGTCGTAGCTGGTCAGCACCAGGTGACTGCCTGTGTGGGTAACAGCCGCTGTGTGGAGGCTCAGCAGTGACGTCGCGGCCTCCAGGGTGCGCGGGTGCTCCTGCAAAACCGTGCTGAAGACATTGAGGTGGTGGGCAAAGTAGGAGCACACCACCACCTGGAAAAACAAAAGATGTCATGGAGGCTGATGCAATACAGAAAGCGCTAATGCAGTGACGTTATAACTGTAACGTGCAGTATGACTGTTTTTTGCCAAAAGTCGTGAGCATAATCTTACACCTGATGGAAATGTTGATTTCTCTCTCCTTACTGTGCGTACCCGTTCATCTCCACTGAGGAGGTACTGCTCTATGGACTGGTGTGCCTCTCTCTCCGGCCTCCTCTCCTTCGCAGGCCGGCTCTCTGTCCGAACGTCCCACGGCGTCGCTGAGGGAAGGAGGGGACACTTCATTCATTCATTCACTCACTCACTCATTCCCGTGACAGGACTGGCCCGACCTGCTCCCTACCTTTTACTTGTGCTACTTCAAGTGCTATTTTGCATTTATTTAGCACTTTTACACCGTAGTATTGCATCTATTAAAGCCAGATTTGGTTGGATCTGTGCGTCGACTAAGCACCCACTGTAAAATGTAAAATGTTGGTGGTGACTGGTGTCCGTTCGCAGAGGGAGGGTCGGGCAGCTCGCGCGTTGTCTCACCGCGTGGCGTCACATCGGGCCGCGGGTCTTGGACAGCGACTGCTTTCATCTCACGCTTGACGGAGCCGGAGTCCAGGTCCCACAGGATCAGATGATCTCTGCAACGGACAGAAATTTAAAGTGGGGTTCCGCTGAAGTGGGTCTTTGAGGGTCGACATGAAATGCACAGCAAGAATAGCTTGGTTAACGGGTCTGATGCGTTCATTTTTAATTAAAATTCGGTTCACGTTGTAGCGTAGGTTCATCCCAAATATTCAGAGTAAGAGTTGGGGTGCCAGACAGGGGAATAATCACAATCCCAAATCTGTCACTTTAAAAATATTGATAAAAACAAGTTGGGAGAGATGGGCCGTTACTGTTGCTACAAACCACAAACCATCAATTCCATCTTTTCGTATTCAAGCCAAATAACAACCAAAATAAATTCATAAGCAACCTAATCAAATGGTTACGATTATTAATCAAGCTGTTTGTCCGCTAAATGTCAGGTCAAAGAGGTAGCTGAACAAGATTCACCCAAACCCGCTCCGGGGATCGGGGAAGTCCAGGAAGTCAAGCCAGGCCACTTCGCTTACTCTCAGGCGCCAAGATGTCCAGAAACCGGATGAAACTTTTAGTCATCTCCTTCTTTAGTCACTCCCGCTCCTCCCTCTGTTCTCCTCCATGCTGCCTTTGTTAGTCCCCCCCTTCCACCCTCTTCCCGCTGCCTTTCCAATCGAGGTTAGAAAGGGCTACTCTGCTACAACATGACACGCGTTTCAATGAAATCTGTGTGAGGAATAAATGCATGTAGGGTGTCTGAACAACAAGGAGCCTCAAATTATACAACTACATGTCATACAGCTTTTTGTTGTGTCATGTTCTTAACTTTCAAGACATTTTCTACCCTTGCGTGGTATGAATTATCCCTATAATTGCAAACTTCCCACACTCCCTGTGTTTCGCAGACCAACTCGCCTGGTCTCTGATAGGCCCAGAAGAGTCCGTCCGTCCTCCAGAATGCAGTACTCGTGCTGAGGACAGGGAACAACTGTGATCCCACTCTGTCTCCTCACGTAGCTCCGCTTAATCAGATCGTACACCAGCAGAGTCTGGGAGGACAAACATGACCGACACGTTACTGTGACCGGGAGGGGTATGGTTAGTTCACTAATCCCCAACCTACTGATGAATGTGCGAAAATCAACATCAAAAGAGAGTCTGACCTGGAATCGACATGACTGTGGATCCGTGTTGCTGTGTGTGCTTCTGTCTGTTAAGATGTAAAGCTTGAAGTCATGGGCGAGCACCGCGTCGGTGCTGCTGTAGAGGCCGCGCTCCACTCTGACCGGTCGACAGGCGAAGCGCCGCCTCGCCAGGTTCCACACAGACACCGTCCCGGCTCTGACGGAGCGGCACACGGCGTACCTGCCGGCAGAGGGAGCCAAACTCCATCAAAGGAGGATGCCGCCGCAATGCAAATACAGACTTGTGTGGTGCCTGGACAGTGCTGATCCCGATACCAATACGTTTCACACATTTCCTGGCAAAAATAAATAAATAAATAAAAAATCCCTCTGAAAATAAAAAGTGCCAAATGTGAAAAAGACAACTCAAAATTCAAATGCTCCATTCTACAGTAGCAAGCACACAGTAGGTTTGGGGCAGTCATAAGGACACAAACAATTTAGTCGCATGGGGTCCTGGATATTTCCTGCATTCCACCTTGGAATTACAACAGCAGCAGCTAATACGTCACGATCAGTCTAAGTTATTGGAGCGCTCTGCTCAGGACTGCTCTTCAAGTGTTTGGAGGTTGTTCAGTTTGTCTGAAACGAGGGGGGGGGAACTGAGGGTCTGCAGGAAGGGCCAGGAGGAGATACATAAGGATTGTTTTCAACTGTGAATCATGCAAAGCTGCTCTAGTGGAGCCCCAGAATAAAAACATTAGAGCTGAAATGAGCATAACATGGAACCTTTAAAGAGGCAGCCCTCTTCACACGTGTCGCCATCTTGATTTCACAACAAGGCTTGGGTGAGTCGCCCAGTATACGCCAGAGAGATCTCTTTACATCCAACTGGCTGGTCATGTCATCTTACTGCTGTGTCACTGGGTGCAAGACGTGCGAGAAGAAGGGGTGCTGTCGCAGCAAGACCTTCCACCGTTTTCCTGTGAATGAATCTGTTCAGCTCAAACAGAATCAAACTTTCTTTTACAACCACCACAACATATGTGAATGATATTGACGAATATCTGGAAAGGGCCAATATATTTATTAATGTGTGATGTATCAGCAGGACCCAGTACAGGTTGCTCCAAAATGCATTGCAGATGGATGGAAGTCATCTTCACACTGGACCAGAAGCATCACGGGATGGAAACACAAAGTGACTGTCAGGGCTACATCTCCGCACGTACCTCGGGGTTTTCCCCATGGGGACGACGTCCTCCGTGCCGTCCCTCCGGCGCTTATGGATGTTGTAGGTGAGAGTCTGGTCACTGATCCTGGAGGTCAGATCCCACAGGCGGAGGTACTTCTCTCCGCTGCAGATCCCCAGGCAGAAGCGCAGGTCAAAGCACAGGCCTGAAGGGAAATTGCAACAGTCATAGCTTTTTGAGGTCGAGGAAACAGCTCCGCATGTTGGGCGTGGTCAGGCGTGGCCTGCTGTGCTTGTGACCACCCATCAACAGTAGCTACATTGTGTCATACGTCGATTTTGTTGGCCCGAAATGGCGACTGTCGCTAACAGAGCTAATAATAGTAACAACCACGAGCTTGCTGTCTCCGGCTGACCTCTTAATGTGTCTGTCTGACTCGTATGAACATGCTAACTCTGCTGTGTAGCGACGCAAGAGAGGTGCTAAAGCTACACGTCAAAGGGGGAAAAAAAAAGTGAGCATTCTCACCAGTTAATGATCCATATAGAAGACATGGAAATAAAGGACATTGTTCTTGTACAGCTAGTTAGCCCTAGTGTCCTTTCAGATGTTTGTAGAAATGCGTAAATGTTGAGAAATCCAAACCTTCCCAGAACCTGCCATGCCGCCACTGTTGCAACAATTCCTGGTAGGGGGAGGGACAAACCTTTGGTCAGTACTGCTGGGAAGCGGGTGACGTGCTTGTGGTCCTCTGTCTCCAGGTTCCAGGTGACCAGCTCGGTGATGCCGGTGCGAGGGGAGGGGCAGAAGGCCACGACGTGAGTCCCTGCCCGGTTGACGGTGGCCTGGGGGATGCCGTCCTGGCCGCAGCCCAGTATAGACCGCAGGTAGAGGAAGGAGGCGGTGCCGAAGAGCTCGATGTGGACGATTTCACTGCCCCTCCTGTACGGGTATCTGACACAGGTGAAGCACGAAGCGGGTGGTAAGAGGGGAATGTTCACCACAGTGAGGTGTCAAAATGAAGTCCAGGGACATCAACACATGTCAAGGGCTTGACTTAATACCCTTTATTATTACTTATTTATCCTTACGTTACATGTGGGACCAAAAGAGTTCATTTTCCTTCTCAGCATTTTACTCCTCCAACAATATTTTGCAAGCCATTTAAATCAGACGTTACAGCAAATGCAGGATTTGCAGCTGCGTTCACCCTGCAGTGCGGTTTGTAGGGGTGGGGGGGGGTACCTGCAGAAGAGCAGCAGGTAGTCCTCGGTGGTCTCCACAGCTTGTATGGAGGCAGCGCCGCTTTGAGCCGTCAGGACGGACAGCACAGCGCCCCCTCTGGCGCCGAATACCGCCGCCTCACCACCAGACCTCGCACACAGAGAGGAGCAAGTATCAAATAACTGAAAATGTACAGCATTAACAGAACACAGTGCCAAAATGTATAAAGAAACCAGAGGCATCAAAGTCAGACTGGTAGAGTCCAAGGCGCCACATCTGATTTTAAAATGTCTTATTTTTAAGTTCACGTTAAAGGTGTTGTCCCTATTCTATACTGTGACAATTCTGGCAGGTAGAACAACTGATCAATTGATTTATTATTTTATTCGACGATGTTCTGAGATGTTACTGGAGTCACTGCACCGCCATATACATTTCTTATCAGCCGTGAGCAGCTCTCCATTTATGGTGTAACATGAGGCAATAATGTACATTCAATCTCAATCCCAGTCTATTTTTTTTCTCAGCAGAAATCTGAAGTATGATTAGGTGCATGAGTTAAGGGTTTTGGCATTTTGTGTTTCTTAAATTTAGGCCGGTTCTTAGCTATTTACTTATATTAACTATGTAATTTACTATTACGAGAGCTTTCATTTAACGCCGACACACCGAAAGCGAGGGAGCCGTTAATGAGCTGATGCCCCGAGGGGTTCCGTGCTGTCACCATCCGTGCCGTCTTGTATTACCAGCAACCACCAGTGACCTGGTTTGTTGTTTATCCGATACCTCCTCCTGTCAGGTGTGAAGGTATGGCTTCTGCGCTAATTACTCTGAGAGCACACACGCCACTGCCCTCAGTTTCAGTTTCAATTAGACGATAGCAGAATGAAGGAGCACTCCTCTGGAAACTTTTGTTCTCCCTGCATGTTATCCCCTGGGCATCAGCTTCGGCGTCGCTCATGTACACGACAGGAGCTACGGCATGAGGGCATCGCCTCCGTGCTTCACTACACCGGTGAGGCACACGAGTAGAGGCCTGCCTTAATAATTCACGACTGTTATCAAACCCGGTGGTGAAACCTGTCTGGATACTATGGGGCCCTGTTTTCACAGCTTGTTAACAAAAGGGACGCGTGATATTATTTAAGAACGAGGTCACTCGCAGTGACACTCAGTCACTCATTGTGAACGTGACAGTCATGGTGACCTACTGGGATGTGGCCTGCTGTGGAAACAGGGTTTTAATGTGTGCAGTTTCTTTATTCTGATGAAAACACACAACATCAGTCAAAGCCAAGGCAGCAACGGGACAATGCTCCCAAAGAAAGAGGTGTTTTTGGGTGACGTAGACTATATTTGAATGAAAGTGATGCTGTCTGACCTGTAGGCAAAGAGGACGTAGTCTCTGACGGAGCTGCTGGACAGCAGGATGGAGCGGTCCTTGTGGATGGCCTCGCGCTCCATGGAAATGTTAACACAGTGCAGCAGCGAGCAGGAGGAGGCCAGGTCAAAAACCTAACGAGCGAACAAGATTAAAACAAAACACTGACTTTGTCTGTCCGCTGCTCGGCGCTGGGCAGGTAGTGTACAGCTCTAGCCGTCAGTACCTTGACTAGATGAGTTCCATCGTAGAAGACCACCAGCAGCTGTCCATCGCAAGTCGTGGTTACTATGGGAAGGTCCACCGAGTCACTCTCTGAGTACACAACTCGCCCGGACTCAACCTCTCTCACCTGAAACAACAGCCACAAGTTGTATTTCAGTGTGTTTTACATACATTTTGAAACAACAGTCTTTCTGCTGCTAAAACTCTTGGCGTTTGGTAAAATACAAACTTTTCTTTTTTGCCTTTCCCGGAAACCTACATATCCAAATTATCTTGATGTATGGATCCTAAAAGCTAGCAAGTTGTTTTTATGATGATATCTTTTGTTTTAACATCATGGTTACAAGCTTCCTGGCAGCGAAACTAAATTCAGCCAGAGTCCAACCTGCAGACTTTGTCCCATGCAGACTATGAGCATCCTGTCATGCAGACCCAGGGTGATTGAATCTCCCACAAATCCCCCCGCAGTGTCCAGGCTCCTGGTGATCCGCCTCTGCTCCAGATCCCAAAACCTCAGGCTTCCATCGGATTCACTTGTGACAGCCAAGGGTCCTTTCTGCCCCCCTCCCAGGGCAGTCACATTGGTCAGGTGACCTGGTTAGTAAACACACCATCATACAATTGGATTATTTCATTATAGAGTTAAAGCATGCAGCTACATTTACACAACATATACAGTATGTACTACTTTATTTACAACAGTACTAAGTTTTAGGTGTATTCAACAAGTCCAGTAAACATAGAAAGGCAACATAGCAAAATTAGAGTATGAACACTAAGAATGGCAACTCTGTGAAGCAAAACAGTGTGTGTGTGTGTGTGTGTGATGTGTTACCAGCCAGCAGGGTGTGTTGGAGGCCTTCTGGGGGCACCAAGCAGGTGGAGCAGGGCAGCAACACAGGCAGGGAGGACTGGGCACACTGAGCCAGCAGAGCATGGAGGTAGCTGAACTTCAGTGGGTCACCTGGGTCGGACACACGGCTTAGACAATACACTCTCTGGGGTTAGGCTGTGTCCGGTTCTACGCAGACGACTGCCAGATCTACTTCTCTGTCGAGTTTAATAAAACCATCCAGGAAACTGAGCAAATCTTTGCCTCCCTTACAGCAGTTAAAAACCAGCCACCTCAAAACATCTGCAATTAATAATAGAATTGTAATAGATCTAGCCTTATTTGTGTTTATTTATTACATTCACTCTTGATCTATACATTTTAATTTTAATTTATTTTTGTACACCACTGGGTAACTTGTTTTTTTAAATGGTCAAATAAATAAAGTTATGGTTATTAATCATTTAATGTTATGAAACTCAGGCACAGGTCATATATCAGATACTGTACAGCGTCTGATATTTCAAACACAATTTAAAGGCAGACTCTCTCACAGTATACCTTTGGCAACAGGACGGTCCTCTGTGACCATTTGTCCCAGTCGACCCATAAGCTGGGAGGCGAGCTGACAGGGGTCCTGCAGCAGCACCGCTCGGGACATTTCCAGAGCACCCGACAGCACTTCCACGTCCACCAGCACCCTTGGGACAGAAGGAGGCGGTGGGGATACATACTGTATTCACACAGATAAACACGACAGCAGTGGAGAGAGGACAGACTGGGGTCTAAAACAACAAATATCACAAGCTGGATTGGTTTAGGACCTACTTGTCTGGCAGCACAGCCTTCTTCAGGTCCTCCTCGATGTCCAGGACAGACAGACCCCAGGCTTTATGTAGCAGGAACTCGTAGTTGAAAATGCATTCAGACAGGAAGGGCAGGATTTGGCCTGAGCGGACCAGGTGGTAGGGCAAACCGTGAAGCTTCCTCAGATTGAATCTGTAACTTTTAGTCCTACCTTCGCCGTCCTCCGCCTCATCCAGTGTCCATGCCAGTGGCTGAAATATGTGTGCGTGCTGCGACTTGCCTCTGTAGTAGTGAGCATAGCCTGCATGCACGGCCATACGAGAATCGTCGGTTTTCAAATAGTGGTTTATGCACAGACGGCTCAGCTCCGAATGCGTCCAGCAGTACACCCACGTTGCATCTGTCCTGACCTCTGTTAGGTGACGGCCGAGGTCACGTTTCAGTCGAGCCCACAACACATAAGGCACCCTGGGATGGCTGGAAGAGGAATGATGTAAGGTCACTTCCTGGAGCACCTTCCCATCTTGGGCCAGTAGGTCCAGTAACTCCTGAGGATGGACATAAACACGAACTGGATCAGAATTTCAAACTGACCCCATTCACATACAAACCTTTTTCTTGCACACTGGTGAATACACACTGGCGGTGGTATGTATTTGCAGTCTTTGTGCAAAGCTAGGCTAACCACATCCTCAAGCCAGGCAGCGTCCAACCAATTTTCAACCCACGCCTGTGTCCAAATCAGGATGGCCACTGTGTGATCACAGGCACAGGTTTTACCTGCATCAGCCTGAAGGCTATAGATGTTCATTGCAATAAATCACCTATCTCAAGCAAGGTTGAAGTATCTGCAAGTTGATTTTTATTGTGCACTGAAAGGATGCTGAACCACTGGCTGCTGTACGAAATCAATCTAAAAACGTATTGCCATGCTGTGGAAAGCGATTGGTGTTTATGTGTGTGTGCAGTTTCTAGTTAAATATAGCTTTGCCCACCTCTTCAGTGACACCCCAACGTGAGATGGATATCAGAGATGCAGCCTGTCCCACCAGCTGCCTCCCCAGCTCTCTCTCCAGGCGAGCCAGCACGCCCAGATAGAGGCCCCGTAGGCTGGCTGGAAGGCTGAGGCTGGCCTGGGGGGAGTAGGAGGTCCAGAGCAGGCTCTCAGAGTAAGCCACTTCCAGGTACAGAGGGCAGGGACAAGACAGACAGGCCTGGACCAGCAGCTGCCACTGCTGCTCCTGCAGACACCGTCGGTCAGCCTGCAGCTTGGTCTCTAATGCTGCTGTGATGTCACCTGGGCTGAGTGGAGGGAGGGGCAGGACTGTGGGGTGGGCTGACTTTTGGGGGAAGGTGAGAGAGAGAGAAATCTGTCAACTATAAATCACATATTTACTTGACTCTAATTGGTGACTTCAGGTGGCTGAGCCACATCCGTTGGCTCAGAACACCTTTGCCTTTAGAGTTTTTACATACTATTCCTTCTGCAAATATACCTGAAACTCACATTTGAAGTAATCCATTCTAGCCATGCTGTTGGTTGTATACGGCTTGATACTCTACATTTCCCATTTGTCACATTACTATGTTTCTTTGCTGCATCCTCCTTTCTGCTGCCACTGTGAAATTCCGTCTGCTTTAATTCGGCTCTACTGACCTGCAGAGCGTGAGTGCAGGGGGAGTCAGTGGTGGCAGATAGGATGAGGCGGACATTTAGAGGTAGAGGGGTTAAGATCCAGGAGAGGTCTGCACCATGTTCCTCAGACAGCTCATCTAGCCCGTCCAGCAGGACCACAAGGGGCCTCTCCGCTCCCACCAGGCCCAGCAGAGAGTGGAACTCATTGATCAGCTGAGGGAAATCCTAGAGGGGACAAACAACCCTTTAGACCCAGAACCGACGCGTATACCAGAGTCCATCAGATCAGTCGCAGGTCAGTCGGGTGAGATGCGATGCAGCTGTGTTTACTAGAGATGGTCCAGTACCTCTGACAGCTGTGTGTGGGGACAGTAGGTTTCAGCCAGCTGGACACAGAGTCTCTGCAGGACCAGACGAACATTCCTGCTCTCCCCGGTGAAGCCAATAAAGTGCACCAATATCTTCACAGCTCTGAAACAATGAGACGTTAAAAAAAGTGGAATGGTTCAATCAATGACACACTGATGGTTGATTTATCGTATTTAGTTTGTACTTGAATGTATGTTATCTGTATCCATATATGTAAATTGGATTTCTAACTGTACGTTGAACACCGCAAACTGAAATACTTTATCGCTACCATGTGATCCAGCATCTCACCCAGGTAGCCAAGAGGGTGCGAGCTGGGCCACTGCCGCCATGGTGGTGCTCTTCCCCCAGCCTGGTGGACCCAGCAGGAGGACGGGCCGGGTACTTGACTGCTGCACTGCCTTCTTCACGTCGGCTAGGAAAGCCTGCCTCAAAGTACAGCCCTTCCCACTGAGGCACGGAGGGGGACAGCTTTAGCGTGTGAGGAAATACACTTAAGAACTACATTCGCTCTGTTAAATGGTCTGAGTAGCCCAGCTCGAGTGGCGGCTGCTCTGTCCGTCAAGTTGGAGTAATGCCTGTTCTTTCTTTGAGTCACCATGGATGGCAAAATCCCAGTCACACCAGCATTTGAAACGGTGACATTTCAGAGGGAAACTAAGTCATTCCGACGAAGGTTTGCGATACTTAACACGTTCTGTTCAGCGAGATAATCTTCACTAATTAACACATTTTGTGATTTTGGTGAGCAAGCGAATCATGAGTCGCTGTCACCTAGCACCCCAGACTGTGGCGCATAGCCAGCTCGAGCGATTGGTAATGGACAAGAAAGGCGATGACCCACTCACAGATGGAGTCCGTAGTTGACGTGGCGTCGCATCTCCTCCTGTATCTGCACTCTGGCAGCTTCTCTCCTCACCGCGTCAAAAGGGCCTCGGGTTTTGGTGACCTTCATCACTCTGGAATAGTAAAAGTGCATAAAGTGGCTCGTACAACACAGAGATATTTACTAGTTTATATAAAAAAAAAAAAGTTTCCACGTGTGTGTTGTACTTGTTGAGGGAATTGATGACAGTCCGTTGGAAGTGGGAGCAGATGCGCTCGGTGTAGAACTGGTGCGACCGATTGTGTTTTGGGTTCAGCCCCTTCCGTCCCCATCCGACATTGCGCTCATAGATGTTGGTGTGGCGCAGCTGGATGATGTCGACATAGAAATGAATAAAATGTACATAAGAGGCAGAACTGAAAGACGGGGGGGGGCCTGCACTGCCAATGTCAGGGCTAAGGCTAGGTAGCGAAATTGGCTAGTCAGCTGTAGCACACGGAACAGTTTAGATGCTAAATTGCGGGCTCCCACTTCTAACAAAACACTGCCTGTCCTTAGCTTGTGCTATAAGCTACAGTTACCAGGGCCTCTCAACCCTCTCAGAGGCTTTTCTTCCTTTCAGTAATAAAAAAAAAAACATCACCGCAGCTCGTCCTAACAGTCGAAAATACCTTTTTGTGGAGCCGGTCCATGAACTGCTGGTGTGCTCTGCCGAGAACCGGGTCGAGCCGAGCTCGTCCCTTCAGGAGGTCGGCGTACCGAGCGACGTGTTCGCTCTGCAGGTTGCAGTAGAGATCTGGGATGAGCCTCTTGTAGCAGTGGCAGTGCTCCTCAGGGGGGGCCTCACCTACAGACTGCAGACCTGTCTCCACCTCCCAGTCGAGAACTATGCACAATGCAACAATGTAAGATAACGCCGACAGCTGCTGTTTGTCATTGGCTTGACACTACAAAGTCTCATGTTAGACATTTATCAACATTTGGAAGTTAGCATGTACCCCTTGAAATGACTTCCTGTCACTGTATTTAAACCATAGGACAACAAATCAGCACAGTGGAATCATTTCTCTAGTCAGAGGGATCAAGGAGAAACCTCTATCAAATGAGAGGTGGACAAAACCGAAACCAAAACAGTGTATGTTTTCCAACCCTACCGCACCTGTTCTGAGTAACAGCGATGCCTCCTCCTGCCCAAGGGCCTCCCCCGCGCTGCGTCGCAGAACCCCCCACAGTCTGTGGCAGGTCGTGCTCCAGTCCTTCCTGGCCTGCCTCCCACGCTCCCCGTCTGTGCCCAACATGTCGGGATGGCGGGAGCTGTGAACGCCGCCAGGAGATAATGAATGGTGACTGTTAAACCTGTGCTCAGATGTTTCCCCCCACTGAAACCCCCACTAACTGCTGCGACAGGACGACAGAGAGAGCGATAGAGATGAGCTTTCCTCTGGTTATTCATGGTAAACCCATTGGTCTTTCCTCTCTCTCTCTCTCAACCCAACCGTTCAAAGCCGATGACCCGCCGTAAGATTTAATAGTTGTCGAGATATTTCAGTCTGGACCACGGGCTGACCGGCTGACATTGCAATTCTAATAGTATGAGAGCATGTCATGATCTGATCCACACCATGAGCTGCCACCAGCGAGTCTGTCCTCACCTGATGGGAAGTAAACGGTAGACGGGAGGGAGGCGATTCTCGTCGAGCTTGTAGCACAAGTGGAGTAATGTTAGGTCTTGGTCCAAATCCTCCAGGCTCCTTGTACCCACAGGGCTGAGTCTGGCCACCTCTCCCTCTGAAAATGAACTGGAGCTCTGGCTCAGCAGTCCTGAGGATGTAGCCTGTTCTCCAAAACTCAGATCATTGCCGTCAGCGGAATCCTGGACGAAACTGCTGCCAGAGCTGCCGTCTGTAGTGATGCTGGACTGGGAGTCTGAGGCAGGAAAGTCCTCCGCTGGTTGGTTCCTGGACATTTGCTGCCGGTCTCTCTCAACCACTCTCACTATGGCCTCAAAGGCCTCTCTGGTTATGGTAGAGGGAAGGCTCTGGACCTCACACTTCTGTCCTACAAACAACTGACCAGCAGAGAATCACACATGAATTCATCATCTGCGAACAGATGTCGAATAAAACCACACGACGGTGCCTTACGACAAAGTTCGCTCCCTGGGTTTCCTGACATCTCTGGAGAGTCTCCACATGCAGCTCTACGGTGTCGTGGCGTTCAGACACAGGCGCCCCGACCCCCCGGCGGAGGTCAACCATCCTGAAGTCGTAGCCTCTCTGCTTACAGTACAGATACAGCCGGGGATACGCGCTCTCCATGAGCGCACTTCTCTCTGCAACTGTGTCTGAATCAAACACACACGTCAATGGCGGAAGACAAATTCTGAATACAAAATACAGTTACGTGGCGGAATACGCTGCCAAGCACTGTGGTGATGGAGCTGAAGGTCACATGGAGCCGATATGGAACAAAACCGCGAAATGTTAACGTCAAAACTATGCAGGCTTTAGTTGCATCTGTTCCATCTCTGACCACAGCCAGCGTCATGAGGTCAACGATCAAAAAAGCAAAAGCAAGATTTCACAGGGTAACAGTTGCGTAACAGACACGGCGGCAACATTAACATCAGTTTAAGTCGCGTTTGTGTCCACCTGATGAACTTGAATTTCAATATTCTCTCTCTTTTAGCTCTGTTTTTGGTCTCCACCACCTCCCGAGGAACATATCTGGCTATTTAGCTGCTAAATGCTCCACTATCTCCACCAGATACTCTCTAACTCTAAGTCTGACTGCTGTTCGGCGATGAGCAGCTGGAAACAAGGCTGATGAGAAAGCCAAAACAACGTGCTAAAAGCGGCTAAAAAGCTCTGCAGAGTTGGTGATCATTCACAAATATTATTGATTAGTGCAGCTTTAAGAAAATAGCTTATTTCAGCTTTATTTTTTAATATTTAATACAACTTATTAGAGGAAACAATAGAGAGCAACAACAGCTAGAGTTGCTGGTGGGCAGATTTTGTTACCGTCGGACACAACCAGGCTAGCCATTACCCCCTTCTCCTAGCTGTTATGCTAAGCTAGGCTAACGGCCGCTGGCTCCAGCTTCATACGTATCAAACAGACACGATAGTGGTATGAATGTTCTCATCTGCCTCTCCCCCAGAGAGCAAAAAAAAAAAAAAGTCACTCATTAACAATTCTGACGAAGACCTGCCCGCCAATCAGAAAACAGTATCTTCTGCTCATTCTTACCTTTGTATCCACCACATATGTAGACCATGAATCTCCTCTCTTCAACAAGAAACGGAGGCTCAAGCTTGTCACTGGGGGGGTTGTGGTCACTCCCTTTGTCCACGTCATTTTTGTTTGACCTAACAGACAGACAAGTCCCACCGTCTGTCTCTATGTCCTCCTTCATACCATCTTTGGCCGGTCCCTCTCTTTCTTCTTCTTCGTCCCCGTCTTCTCCAAAGAGTGCCTCCGTGCTGCTCAGTAACTTTGGTGAGTCCTCAATTGTTATTCCACGTTCATGTAGATCTAGTAAGGCCTTGGCAGCCTTCGCCTGACATTAAAAATGAGAAATGTTTTACAGACAAATGAGAAAGAAATGGCCTCAGGCTTACAGCTTTACCTCTCTTTGCGCCATTTTAAGGATGGAAGGACGTACCTTGACAAACTGACCTTGGGGCAGCGTGTCGGTCATTCTGTCCTCTAAGTAAAGATTATTTGGGGTTTTGCCTGTAGGCGGCAACTGTGGTGGACGCTGGAGACAAACACGGGACAGACAAAGAGGGAGAGAGAGGACAAAAAATGAATGCGCAAACATTTAGCACTTCAGTGTTTGCGGCCGGCCCGGGGTACTTACTCTGAGGTGATTTGTAACACTGGACCCCTCGCTCGGTTTGGTGCCATGCCCCCTCCTGTTTGTCCTCTACAAAATAAGGAGCATCAGAGAAGAAACAGGGATGGATGTTTTTAGGCCTACAAACTGCTTCATCTATTTACTTTTAAGTGGTTCAAATCGAAGCACTTTCCTACCAAGGGGTCACGCTCCAAAAACACTGGATCTCACATTTCTATTATTATAAATCATAATAATAATACAGTCAAAAATAAGAGAAAACTAGTGTTTCTCCATCCATAAATAAATGTATATATCAATACATTTATAATAATGAAGAAATACTATCTTCACCATTGGGAAACACTTGAGGACCACATCTATAGTGCGTTATGGGGGCACTCATGAACCTCCCACCTCCCAGCTGAGCTAGCCTCCTCCGCGCGACAGCGAAGCTAGTGCTAGCTGTCATGCTAGCAGGCGAGTTCCAGTTGTCTAAAGCTTGTTTTTTGTTTATTTGCGGGGGGAAAAAACTAACAGAACGGAACTAGTCAGGCTTGTATACTTGTTCTATTTGTCCGGCGGCATGGTAGCCGGTCTACACCACTATTTTCTATTCTATTCTATTCTATACACAAAGATAGCGTCGGCTGATGCACGTACGGCGGCCCCTTCCTCCGGGCCGACTCGAGCGTTCTCGGCCCGCGAGCTCGCTCTCTCGGCGGGAAACGGCTCGCGCAAGATTCTACCGCGCACCGCGGTGGCGAAGTGCAGCCGTACAGTCACCCGCGAGAGAATATAGTGCGCAGTACTTTTGGAGTAAAAACGCGTTTGTTTTCGGCGCGCCTAGCTCGCACACCCAATTTATGTTTTTAGCCCTAGAAAAGAGATAGCCTACTTAAACAACATTTTAGTTGCCTGTCTAACCACACAGTCTCATTTCCTGTTTGGTTTAGAAGGGATTTTATTTTGAATATGTACAGGAAGTTCCTGCAGTAACGGCAAAATTAAAGCACTTTGAGTGAAAAGTTTGACGTATTAGACCCCCCCCCCCCCCCCCCCCCCGCCGAAGAGGCACAAAGTCAGTACCTGTTATACTACTGTAATATTCAGAGGTTGTTTGTGTCTGGAATGAATCTTGAACTGCAGTAAGTCTTCCTAACCGTTTGTTTATTTAAGTTAGTGTTAGCTTCGTGTGAGCATCAGAAATCATCAGTCAAGTGTCAGACCACCTGGCATAGTGACGTCGGGCCATTGTGTATAGCCGGGAGGGTTACAGCCTCCCTGTCCTCCTGCAAGACATACAGTGTACAACATCGCTTTATTACCTTAGAGGCTGAAATTCGGCTATTAGCAAATACAACATAGAGACATATCTGACCAAACATTTGTTTATAATATCCTAACAACATCATAACTATCTATATGAGCACGTTATGGTGAAATCTAATCTTTTTTTTTTAGCAATATGGTCACTAAAAACCTTTGAACACACAACGACTGAGTGGATGTAACATCAGATATTACAGTTGCAATGCAGTGGATGAACTCAACAGGCTTTAGGTCCTACATACTGTAGGAAATACTGTAGTAATTAGACTCGTAATAATAGTCAGTAATACTTATTATTTCTGACAATTCAAACTGTCTCAAAAACGCTTACTTTCTTGTTCTTTAGTGGGGGAAGCCCGTCTCTGTGGCGGCTCCACATTCTGTCCCCTCCGACCCGGTGTGGGACGCGTCCACCTGCGTGAAGTGGGAAAGAGTGGCAGACCCGACTTCCGGTCGCAGATTTCAAAATAGAATGCTTGAAGGGCGACATAGACTTCCAAAAATGAGGACTCTCTGTGTGTGTGTGTGTGTGTGTGTGTGTGTGTGTGTGTGTGTGTGTGTGTGTGTGTGTGTGTGCGTCCGTCTGGATGTGCAGAAGAAGACAGAACATTAAACCAACGTTAGATCGTGACCCAGTAAAATGTAAATAATCTATGAAGCTACACGCTGCTGTGCACCGTGCGTAAATGCGCGCGGCGTCTCTCGGTTGGGGGACGCGCTCGTCATTTCTTCCGCGGTGGGATCGCAGTATTTAATACACTATTTAATAACACGAATAACGTTTTTCTTGACCTGTTCAGATATAATATCAGACCCCCCCCCCCCCCCCCCCCAATAACCGGAGACATTACAGGGGACTGGACCTCAGTCAATGACAGCCCACGCCAAAGACTGCGCTGCACTTCCTTCTTGCCAATTCTGAGATTTCGTTTTATTTTGAAGGCAAAGTCCCTCCACTTCCTCTGTGGACTCCGGTACAACGCTGCACCTTCACTGCAGCTGTTGCACAGCAGTCTCCCCTGCTGAGCATTCAAATGCAAGAAGTGGCACATCCAATCACGTGCTTTTAAAGGGCAGCTCTTTGCCAGTGCACTCATGTGTTTGTTGTTTGTTTGTGTCCGCAGCTCTGCAAACATTAGTAGACAAGCAGTAGACCAAATGTGGTTTTATTTACATATATAAAACAAAATCCACATTTCTCAACTCCTGGGGGGAAAAGAACCATTCGTCAAAATAATAGACTGGTGAGAGGAGTTACATTGTGTGTGTTATTAAAAATGCCTCTGCTTTCACAAAGTCGTGCCGCTCAAATTCCACCACAAATCCGACATTTATGGCGGCCGGTGCCTGGTGTCGCAGCCTGAAAACACTGGCAGTGACAGCAAGTAGCGCACGCGCACTCCGCCCTGCTTGGAGGATGACTGGAGCAGCTTCACTCGGCTGCAGTCCACAAAAAAAAACAACAACACATAAACACAGCAAAAGGTAAATTCCCAGCTTCAAAGTCTCGAATGTTTTGCTGGACGTGTGTGTGTGTGTGTGAGAGAGAGAGAGAGAGTCCTGAAGTCCATCCGCTGTCGAGCCCGCTTTTGGCTCTCGGGGCGGAAAGTAGCCACGTCGAGCGTTTAAATGTTGGAGCTGAAAGGACGCGTGAAGGCATCTGGACAGGAGTAGCAGCATCAAACAGGCTGCAGCGAGGTTCAGACTGCGCTGCACTTCCCTCGTGTAAAGCAGCACCAGATCGCTGGGCCCTCGGGGGCCCTACTCGTCATCCTTTCCTCCCGTTTTACTCAGCTGCGGGGGAAGGAACAGGGGAAAACAATGAGACGAAGGAAGAATTTTGAGCGAAAGAATTCATTCGGGTGGGGTTTTTTGTTGTTGTACTTACATGCTGGGGGATCGGAAGGTGGTGGTGGTGGGGAGGCGGGAGAGAGAGAAAAGAACACAGAGAGAGGTTAATGAGAAATGTCACTGCGGGCTTAAAGCTGGTTAAGAGCACCACCTTGTGGAGGGAAGGTAAAGTGCACCTACTTTGATCACGTCGACCCAGTTCCAACCTCTTGGCAGCTCCCCTTTGTTATCTGAAAGCGCCGTCCAAGATGATCGTGATTGGTTTAAAGAAATACAAACAAGCCAGAGCACCCCCCCCCCCCGACCCACCCCCCCATCCCAGAATGATGATGACTATCTCGGACAGACGCAGCTGACGTACCTGTTCTGCTGATGATCCTCCTCTTCTGAGCCTTCGTCAGCTGCTCCTTCCTCTCCTTCTTCTTGGCGATCGCGGTGGTACTCACCACCTCGCTGCTGGGCGTCAACGTCTGCAACAACAGTTCGAGTGAATTTTGTTTGTAGAAAACACAGAAATACTGAAAATGGACTAGAAACAAAAAGGAGATATACTGACCACAGTGGTGACTACAGGCTTGTGGTTCTCCATGAGGGCCTCCTGGTTCTCCTTGGCCCACTCAAACAGGGTGTACATCATTGCAGTGCCCAGGTTAGCCTCCACCTGCTCCTCCAGCTTCGACAGAATGTGCTGCTTCGTCTCCGTGGAGCTGTCATTAAAAGTCAACATGGGAGGAAAGACACAGCATCGCCGCCGTGTGTTACAGCCTTGTACGGAACAATGAACGACAGAAGATCTACTCGCATAAAAGCTCCGCACAGAGTGGCCACTGCGCGTTCAACTTACATTCTATTGTTGAAAAAGGCATCGAGGGAGATTTGCGGGGCCGTCTCAGGGTACGGCTCTGGCCATGTGACGTCCAGGATGAAGGCTTTGGTGTCCTCGAGGTCTCCTATCTGTTGCATAGCACGGAAACAGAGTGGGAGGCAACGTGAAGTGAGCGTGAGAAGGCATCTCGAGGGGATTTACATCCAGCACGGTTGGACAAGGCAGGGGACAGTGCTCACCCTAAACTGAAAGGAAGCCGGACTGATTTCCTTGAAGCACTCGTCCCCCTCGTAGATGGAGCGAAGAGCCTCCAGCTCCATCTGTGATTGGAGAAGCGAGGGAGCGACAGAGGTGGGGGGGGTTAGTCAGGTGTAAGGATCCACAGCAGCTTCTGTGCGCCAAACACCATTCAGAAACACGGCAAATTAAACTTTGCAGGAATATGCGGTACAGAGCCATGGCTTCGGTACAGGAAAGACACTTAATGGGTGACATTAAGATGTAACGTCACACCGGCTGGATTAGAGGACGTTTTGTATTCAGAGAAGACCTTTACTTATGGGTTATGGGGCAGGCATAGCTCCCTACACTGCGCACACCTAACTTGGCAGACTTTTGAATGGAGTTTGGCGTTGCATTCTCCCCGTCATGAACGACGCGTATCGGGGCTCAAGAGCAGCGAGAAAGACACCCGACACTCCGGTCCGACAGCTGTTTCGTCCAGACGGAGCCCCCGCACCTTGGGCAGAAGCTGACGCGCTCACACGCCTCGCCGCCCGACGGGCAACCGGCATCCACGATAGCGTCAAGTAGCTAGCACTTAGCCGCTAACAGCAGCTAGCTTACCCCTGCATCACCACTCTTTCTTACCTCTTGATCCTCGTTAGCTGTCATGGTCCCCCTTCAGTTTCGGTATGATGTGCCCCCTGTGAAGAGTTTCAAACGTAAAAATATATATATATATATATATATATGAATGAGTCAACAACCCATTTCTATCATTAAAAACTTTACTATGGTAATAATTTCACAACTTCCCCAGCAGGCGCAGCCAGTGCCACCATGGTAATGCACGCATGCGCAGTTAAGCGTGACCTTTGAACCACATGATTAATGGATACAGCTTTTGTATAATATTCTAATAAATAGAGTACTTTTCCCCAGTTGCCTATTCGACTGTTTATAACTATTTATAATAATAATAATAATAATAATAATAATAATGATAATAATATCTTTGTTTATATGTCAAAACAAAGAGTGCTTCACATGGCAAGCAGAAAGCACATGAAGCATAACACAGAAAAACACGGCAAATGAAAGAATCAAAGCGCTGAAAAAAACGAACACAAGCTAGAATCAGCCGATATCAGGGGAGTGCGGTGCGATGCCTGCTTCCTGTCCTCTGCCTGCCTTTTTTGACCAAGTGAGCTGGGCTTTTCCAGACCTCAGATAACACAGGTCGTGACTTTCGATTTTAGCACGAGTATCTGTTTTTTTTTTTTTGGTAAGAAAAAACATTTCATCTTTTCTCTTCGGGCAGAGATGGGCCTCCATACAGTGCCATCTAACCAGTACTGTGGTTTGACATACAATACGCTTTCTCAAACGCTTTTTTTCCCCTTTATTTTTCTCTTGAAGCGATTGAAAGCCAATTTAATTTTCTTAGAAAATTATTTAAGAGATAGAAATGATGTTTGCTTTCTGTCCTTTGAAAAACAACTGTAAGGGGAGTGAATACAGAGCCGTGTGAGCATAGATACATATGGACTGCTTTATAATTCAAACTTCACCCTAACCTTCAACCAAGCCTTCACCCTCAAACTGAATGACTTACGTTGTGGGGACTCGCGTTTTGACCCCAAAAGACAGGCAAGTCCCCACAACGTGACTGCGTAAACAGATTTACGCCCCCCACAACATGAGTAATACACACACACACATAGGGATGCATTGAAGGTAGGTTTATGTTTCGATGTCTGCATGTGCAGGCTGGAGAGGTGAATGGGCACTCTCCTTTGCCTCACCCAGGAAAGTACCATTCAGGGACACAAGGGGGCGCAGAGAGCTTAGTTTTCAGAGGGCACACACAGTTTGGAGGACTGGCTGTTTCTTATCTAGATCATTTGTGGGGAAACGTGCATGGAGTATTCCACAATCTCCATTTCCGTCCATCTGTAATTTAAATATGTCATAAGCAGTGTGGAAACGCCACCACAGCCAGACGTTTGTAGACTGGATGATGACTGGAAGGGTTCGGAGGTCACAGCCTATTGTTTTCCAATATTAAACATCACACTGGTACTATACGTGTACATGGCGGTACACCAATAATGTTTAAATATATATGCATGCAGATTACATTTGTGATTCTGCAGTAGATCAATACAGAGAAAGGTCGATTTTTCCCAAATTCTGTGGCTGTGACACAGCAAACCGTCTTGTCTCATGACCCAAAGACAGGAAATATACTGGATTACTACAGTGACAGGTACCTTACTTTGACTTTTTAAGTTTGAACCTCATTTCTAATACTTGCACTTCAAATTCTAGCATCAAAGTCGCGCGAGCTGAAAGCAACACTGACGCATCGGACGCGGCGCAGCGTTAGCATTCATTTGGGGCGTTCCTCCATTTCCACCAGCTAGTGACGCTGACTTTGCCTGCTGCTTGGCGCCGGGCAGGTAGTTGTCACAGTGGGTTTATCAGAGCCCCGCTTTACTCCCCAATATTAACATTGACATGAGAGACCATTTGGCGCGAGCTTTTATGTCAATTTCAGTCAGATTGGATTCTCTGGAAAGGGTAATTGAAGAGGCGGCCAGTGCCCCCCCCCCCCCTTTCCCTGAAGCAGATAGTGAGACAAAATAGCTTCTGTCCTCCGTCCTCTCCATACTAATGTGTTTGTACTTCCAATACCAACAAAAGCTCAGGGTTTCGCCACGCGTTCAGTTCCGTAATTAGATCTGTGGTAGAGGTGTGTATGTTGTACACGCAAGGTCGATATTTTTGTGTCGTCCTTGCCGATGGCCAATATTTTGTGACAATGTGTCTTCACTAAATCGGAAAAATCAATCAAGAAGGTATCCAGTGTTTCCCTGTCACGTGTATAAACCTTAATACAGACGTTGGGGCTTTTAGGCCACATTTTGAACTCATGTCTGCACAAACACGGCAAAACAGGATGTTCGGCATAGAAACCATTTAAACTTTTTAACACATTAACGTAATAAAATATGTTGATATATGCTGTTAAAATATGCTGCCTCCCCCTCCAGCCACATTTCCACTTCCCCCCGCCCCTCCATCGCCATCCTCTGTCCACCAGACGGCCTCAGACCTTTCCACCGGTCCCAGTCACCTGACGGTCCACTTTGGCTCTGAATCAGCGCCAGCTTTCTAGTTATCTGTTCCAGTGTTTGGATCTGTTACTTGTTTCTCTATTTTGAACCTGAACCTGAACCTGAACCAGAACCAGTACCAGCTCCAGCACCAGCTTTCTAGTCACCTGTTCCAGTGTTTGGACATGTTACCCGTTTGTCTATTTTGAACCTGAACCTGAAACTGTACCTGAACCAGTACCTGAACTGGAACCAGTACCAGCTCCAGCGCCAGCTTTCTAGTTATCTGTTCCGGTGTTCGGACATGTTACCCGTTTCTCTATTTTGAACCTGAACCTGAACCAGGACCAGTGCTAGCTTTCTAGTTATCTGTTCCGGTGTTCGGACATGTTACCTGTTTCTCTATTTTGAACCTGAACCTGAACCTGAACCAGGACCAGTGCTAGCTTTCGAGTTATCTGTTCCGGTGTTCGGACATGTTACCCGTTTCTCTATTTTGAACCAGAACCTGAACCTGATCTGTGTAAATTTGGGATAAAAATGTCCAGGTGCTAAATGAAGGATTGACCGCCGGAACCTGCAAAAACACAACCGAAAACATTTGCTAGTTGAATAAAATGTTCCAATGAAAATGATTTTAAAGTGTCACGCTCTCTGGCCGTTTTGAATACGTTTTGTTTTGTTTTTTTTAGTTTTTTTTACATATAAATGCAGTAAATGCGACATATTTGTAAGCCAGTTTAAGCCTCGTTCGGCTTGATTGTTCGTTAGCGTTTTTTGGGCGTTTCCTTCAAAGTAAATCGCCGGTAATTAACACTTCTGGGCCCATCTGTCTATCTCTTCAGAGACAGAGACGTTTCAGGGATTTGTCAGTCGATTGGCTCTCTCTCTGCTCCACTCTGGTCTTGCACAATAATGAGGTGTTTTCATCTTCTTAGAGTGCGGCCCTCCAATACACATTGACCCCCCCCCACCCCCACCCGCCACAAATACTGAGTATGAAACGCAATTATTGTACAGCGGGAGCTGAATACAAGGCCGTTATCATCCTCTCACTGTTCTTAATTAACTTATCCACTCTGCAAAAGATTTCTGGCCTTTAGGGCAAATTCTAAATTGGCTCAGGGAGGCATGCCTCCTCTCGAGATGTGATAATCCAAATAAACATCTCTCTCACCAGGATACCTCAGAATAACTCTGCGTTTTTGTTGTTTTGTTTTTTTTTTGTTGTTTTTTTTTGTTTTTGTTTTTGGCGCTCCGCAGCGGAGAAAAAGAGTAAGTAGGGGAGCTTTGTTCTTGTGTTTTAGCAGAGGAGGGGTAAACTTTAGGCAGACTTTCTGTCATGTGGGGATCCAGCTAAGCCCCGACTGATAAAACCGGGCCTGTGTTGTGAGAAGTGTGTCATGCTCCCCAGACGGGTCTGCTAATAACATTAGTAGAGAGGAAGGGAGCGTTTGACTCCATCTATCACGCGCAGGATGTCACTCACACGTTTGATTCCTCCTCAGAGGCAACAAAGCAAATACACGGAACACTGCGAAACCATATGGCATGTATAAATAAGTCATGTGGTGGAGTTTGAGCATTTTACTCCGGGCTACATTCAGCGAACGGCTTTGCGTTGGTGGTTTTGAACTGCCAGCCCTGTGATGAGATGGTGCCTACAGCTTAGACCCACTGATAGGATGCATCCTTCCCGCAGCTGAGAAGCTGTGTGCTTGTAAACAACCTTGTTGTCTCGGCCACTGAGGTTTACTGACACTGAGAGAATGCATGAGTTTGCCAATGCATGGGGCCAACAGGGTGCACTTCCGGTTCCCTCGTCTGGAAGTCAATGGGTTCTCCGAATGGGTCTTTGGTTAGATGCCCGAGATAACATTGTAACATTATACGGTCTAGACCTGCTCTATTTGTAAGGTTGAGATGACTTTTGTTGTTACTTGGCGCCATATAAATACAATTGAATTGAATATGGTCTGTGGTTGATTACTAATTTTTTTTATGTATTTCTGGAACATAAACTGAAAGTTCTGGTTTCAATTCCACCCTATGATGTCCATTACCACCCCCAGATGTCCAGCAGCCCTCTTCCAAAATTTGGGGAGATGCTATTGGGTGCTGAAGACATCAGTAAGTGCATGATTAAATGCCATTTAGCTCGCTTGCTCCTGAATTCCTTTGGATAAAAAAAGGAGCGAAGAGGAAATCAGAATGCTGATTAAACCTGTGCGAAAGGCTTAATTTTGGTTGGTTTACTGCTGGAACAAAAGCAGTTGGGGTTGTTGTCTTGTCCTTTGGGGGCTGGACATAATAGCCTGGCATGTAAATCGAGAGGCTGCCCACTGCAGAGCCAAATGGGTGGTCCAGCGCTCTTTTTTCAAAACTCATACAGGTCGGTAGCGCTAGTCAAAGAGACTCTATAGCAGAAGGTGACGCATTAAAAGCTGCGCCAACGGTATGAAATGGTGTACACTTCCTGTTTCCTAAGTGAGCGTGGTCTCCTCCCCCCTTTATCCATCTAATAATACCCCCCCCCTCCAAAGACAGTTCAAAAATAACCCTAACCCCAAGCCACCTACTGCTCCCATGATCCTGTCAACAGTTTTATTCCCCATGCTTCGTTAAGTCACATTCGCGCCGAGATTCTCGCTAATCAAGTTGTGACCCTAACAAGCCCATTTAAAGAGCACTGAGCAAGCTCAATGGCCCGTATTACTTCAGATGGAAGACTTACTTTGGAACTTTCGGATGAAGAGGTCCTTAGGCCAGGACCTCTCCCCTGACAAACACTCGACGGGACCGCGAGATGTTTTTTTTTTCCTGATTTGTGCATGTGTCTTACATTCATCCCTGTGTGTCTTTGGAAGTTCTGAATATTGTGCACCATGATCATCGTTGTTGATCAGGGGTGGGAGTTCTCAAGGGCCATTTTCTACTTTGCATTTCTTGTCAATTAATACAGCACACATAACCAGTCCCACATCAATCTAAAGGCTCTAAAGGTTTATTCTGATATATTCTGAAAGGCTTATGGCCCTTAAAAGGCCAAGTCCGTCTTTTCTCCTCCCCTCCCCTGAGGCCTTTGGTTGACACAGTGCTTTTTCCTCTCCCCGGGCAGCATGAATGGGATGATGACTTGAACGTGTCTGGGTCCAAGCTTTTGACCTTTCAGTGTAACAAGTGGCGGCGGCAATATCCCCCCCGACGAAAACGAGCCATTTGCTGCCACGGCTCAGCGAACGAGCGCAGTGTCCACTCTCCCGCCGGCAGGATAAAGAGTCATTGAAGTGGTCGTGTGGCAGAGGAGACATTTTCCAGATGAGGTGAAATAAATCCGTCTTATCCGGCACCCCCACCCTCCTGCCAGCTAAGTCTAAATCCTTGCAATAATTCCAAAGTCAAAGAGAGTGAGCGTGACACCAGCGCGCCGCTGCTGGAGCAGGGGAATGGATAGACAATGACTCTGGGCTTCGCCCCGGCCTGCCAGCATGCTCCGAGTGCTACACATCCAGTCAGTACGGAATAAGCAGCTCGCCAGCACATGATCTGAGTCCTCTGGAAGAAACAGATAGCTTTGCTGAACTCGACCGAGCTTGTGGCCTACAAAACTGCCACTTTGGTGCTGGGCCAGACACGGCAGAGCAGCGGCCAGTGAACTCATGTGAGAGCTGGAGCCGCTCAGATTGTTTGATTTCGGCTGTGGGACGGAAGGAAAAAAAAAACAAAACCCCGCCACCGAGAGGAAGGGAGATAAAATTGAAGTTGCACAAAATGTTTATATTCAGTGTTGCTGCAGGCGTGAAGCTCAGTGTGTGAATGAATATTGAATGGGTCCTCTGACTCCGGCCGTAACTCAGGCAAAATAAGACTGAGAGACAGTCTGCAGTACAGTACCCGAGCCCTTCTGCATGCTGTACCACCGAAGCTGCAGCGCAAAACGTTTAAAAACCGGTGGTAAAGAGTACTCTGAGACCCCATAACATCCCAACGCTACAAAGAAGGAATGAGTATGAAGGGTTAGGAGTCCTAAAAATAATCATCAAATTATTATTATTATTATCTTGCTACTATCTTATTTTTGATCTTGTTTGCACAGGATCTTGTTCACAAAAGTTGTTAACAGAAAGAAAGTAGGGACACCAGCGCATGCGTTCTTTCTCGTTATCGGCAATCAAGGCATTCCAGTTGTGTTGTGGCCTATTTGTAGCTGGTCATTAAATCCTCAAGACCTCACAACAAATCATTTAACCAGTTGTTACTTTGTTCCCACACAATGTTTCATCTAGTCTGTACAAGTTATCTCGTTTGCACAGGTTATCATCTCATTTGCACAGGTTATTATCTCGTTTGCACGTGTTACTATCTCGTTTGTACGTTATTATCTCATTTGCACGTTATTATCTCGTTTGCACAAGTTATTATCTCGTTTGCACATGTTACTATCTCGTTTGCACATGTTATGATCTCGTTTGCACACGTTATTATCTCGTTTGCACACGTTATTATCTAGTTTTCACATGCTATTATCTCGTTTGCACATGTTATCTCATTTGTACAAGCTATTATCTCGTTTGCACATGTTACTATCTCGTTTGCACATGCTATTATCTCGTTTGCACGTGTTACTATCTCGTTTGCACATGTTATTATCTCGTTTGCACATGTTACTATCTCGTTTGCACATGTTATTATCTCGTTTGCACAAGTTATTATCTCGTTTGCACATGTTACTATCTCGTTTGCACATGTTATTATCTCGTTTGCACATGTTATCTCATTTGTACAAGCTATTATCTCGTTTGCACATGTTACTATCTCGTTTGCACATGTTACTATCTCGTTTGCACATGCTATTATCTCGTTTGCACGTGTTACTATCTCGTTTGCACATGTTATTATCTCGTTTGCACATGTTACTATCTCGTTTGCACAAGCTATTATCTCGTTTTCACATGCTATTATCTCGTTTGCACGTGTTACTATCTCGTTTGCACATGTTACTATCTCGTTTGCACATGTTATTATCTCGTTTGCACATGTTATCTCATTTGTACAAGCTATTATCTCGTTTGCACATGTTACTATCTCGTTTGCACATGTTACTATCTCGTTTGCACATGCTATTATCTCGTTTGCACGTGTTACTATCTCGTTTGCACATGTTATTATCTCGTTTGCACATGTTACTATCTCGTTTGCACATGTTATTATCTCGTTTGCACATGTTACTATCTCGTTTGCACATGTTATTATCTCGTTTGCACATGTTATCTCATTTGTACAAGCTATTATCTCGTTTGCACATGTTACTATCTCGTTTGCACATGTTACTATCTCGTTTGCACATGCTATTATCTCGTTTGCACGTGTTACTATCTCGTTTGCACATGTTATTATCTCGTTTGCACATGTTACTATCTCGTTTGCACAAGCTATTATCTCGTTTTCACATGCTATTATCTCGTTTGCACGTGTTACTATCTCGTTTGCACATGTTACTATCTCGTTTGCACATGTTATTATCTCGTTTGCACATGTTATCTCATTTGTACAAGCTATTATCTCGTTTGCACATGTTACTATCTCGTTTGCACATGTTACTATCTCGTTTGCACATGCTATTATCTCGTTTGCACGTGTTACTATCTCGTTTGCACATGTTATTATCTCGTTTGCACATGTTACTATCTCGTTTGCACAAGCTATTATCTCGTTTGCACGTGTTACTATCTCGTTTGCACATGTTATCTCGTTTGCACATGTTACTATCTCGTTTGCACATGTTATTATCTCGTTTGCACATGTTATCTCATTTGTACAAGCTATTATCTCGTTTGTACAAGCTATTATCTCGTTTGCACATGTTACTATCTCGTTTGCACATGCTTTATCTCGTTTGCACGTGTTACTATCTCGTTTGCACATGTTATTATCTCGTTTGCACACGTTATTATCTAGTTTTCACATGCTATTATCTCGTTTGCACATGTTATTATCTCGTTTGCACATATTATCTCATTTGTACAAGCTATTATCTCGTTTGTACAAGCTATTATCTCGTTTGCACATGTTACTATCTCGTTTGCACATGCTTTATCTCGTTTGCACGTGTTACTATCTCGTTTGCACATGTTATTATCTCGTTTGCACACGTTATTATCTAGTTTTCACATGCTATTATCTCGTTTGCACGTGTTACTATCTCGTTTGCACATGTTATTATCTTGTTTGCACATGTTATCTCATTTGTACAAGCTATTATCTCGTTTGCACATGTTACTATCTCGTTTGCACATGTTATTATCTCGTTTGCACACGTTATTATCTAGTTTTCACATGCTATTATCTCCTTTGCACATGTTACTATCTCGTTTGCACATGCTATTATCTCGTTTGCACGTGTTACTATCTCGTTTGCACATGTTATTATCTCGTTTGCACATGTTATCTCATTTGTACAAGCTATTATCTCGTTTGCACATGTTACTATCTCGTTTGCACATGTTATTATCTCGTTTGCACATGTTATCTCATTTGCACATGTTACTATCTCGTTTGCACATGCTATTATCTCGTTTGCACGTGTTACTATCTCGTTTGCACGTTATTATCTCGTTTGCACATGTTACTATCTCGTTTGCACATGCTATTATCTCGTTTGCACGTGTTACTATCTCGTTTGCACATGTTATTATTTCGTTTGCACGTTATCTCATTTGTACAGCTATTATCTCGTTTGCACATGTTACTATCTCGTTTGCACATGTTACTATCTCGTTTGCACAAGCTATTATCTTGTTTGCACGTTATTATCTCATTTGCACAATCTATTATCTCGTTTGCACGTTATTATCTCATTTGCACAGGTTATTATCTCGTTTGCACGTGTTACTATCTTGTTCACAACTTATTATCTTGTGACAGCGAGCATGATATCACCATACTGCTGTTGCAAGGGAATTCATAGACTCTCCTAGTGAGAATAATTTGTGCACACAAGACTAAAAAAATTATAATTTTGGGGACTCTATAATTTACTAATTTTGATTATTAGAAATGTCTTCACACTTCACAAAGAGCTGTTACTTTTTCAATAAAGTTTAACTCCATCCAGTAATCTAAATATTCAGTGGGATCTTTGTATGTGAGTAAATCTCAACCAAATTGAAAGTGGAACGGCAAGTGGTGCCCTGTGGTGCATTATTCATGCTCATCAGTCACTTTTATGCAAATTGTTAAGCAATAATTCATACACATTAGAACAGAGGGGGGAGTTGCTGTGTTTCTGACATCCCACCACCCACCTCTCACGTTGCGCCATCTTCCCCCCTTTTAAACCAGACAACAAACCTTCCAACAGATGATAAGGTCTTCAGCACACAAAGATTTGCCTGTCTGGAATTAAAATAGAACTCCAGCCGCGTCTGTACATTGAGCTACAAATGAAGAGCTTCATGTGGAAATTTGGCTGTTTGTTATTTTGGCTTTGCCTGCTCTGTGAAAGATGATTCCGATTTTTCACGCACACGCCGAAGGCACATTTTATTTTGGGTTTATCCATCCTTCCAGTCTGCCACGTGTCTCTCCGGCTATAAGGCAGGTTGCCAGATACGGCCTGTGAGCAGAGGTTTTGGCTTTTGGTCTGTATGTACAGGCACGATGGCACAAAACCTGGCAACCTCACCGCGATGACAAGATTCTGCAATCGGCAGTTGTTCGCCAAGAAAAAGTTCCAGCGTGTAACGTCCCCCTAGTGTGACAAATTGTTGTTTCAACATTAAACAAAAGAGATACTATTGCGCGGTGGAGCTTTTGGTACTTTTGGACCGAACCAGGCTAGCTGTTTCCCCCTGCGTCCAGTCTTTATGCTACGCTAGGCTAGCCGTGACCTGACACCAACTCCAACATGCAGACATGAGATTATTATCCATCTTCTCGTCTCCCTCTCGGCAAGAAAGCAAGACGTATTCCCCAGAATGTTGAATATGCTTAATTAAGCCAATTATTGCATGCATTTTAACCCTAAACACACTTAATTGACAATTTTAAGACACCTTTTCTACATAGTGCGAGCTTCATTACATTTGTGCTTTCTTTTGATGATTGAGATTGAAATTTTACAACAGTAACCATTCACGCAGATCTGTTATCGTTTGTGACAAGAAAAAAAGAAAAACGAACACGAATCTCTCAGACGAGTCTTTCTGCATCTTCCGAATCCGGACTGAACGCGTTTACAAGGAAACGTGAAGGCAACATTAATCAGATCCATGCCTTGTTTTCTCCGGCGCCAAGCGCCGTCAGGTAAAGCGCACGGAGGTTGTTGCCGGATGACGGTTGATTTCGGCTTCAAAATAAAAGTATGAAATGTCGTGGGAAAAAAAAAGATAAGAAAAAGAAACCTCCAGTGTGGTGTACACAAGTCAGATGTCAGACAAACATTTATAAAGAATGAAGAAAATCTGTGTCCCCTATTCAGACTTTGCGCTACAGTTTATGCGAGGCGGGGCTCACTTTCTCACACAAGCACACATATTTTTTCACCCCTCTTTTTCTTTTTCCAGTCAAGGAGAAATTGGGTGGGGGAAATAAAAGATACATTCTGCATAAAAACCTGTTTGATTTTGCAGAGAGAAACCTGACAGAAAGTCTCCAGTGCCTCGGCAGCCTGAATTTAAGGACTCTGTTCTATGTTGTTTAAAATGGTGCCTTTTAAACTTCTGAATCCCACACGTTTGGTGTGATGGCAGCGTACGCCAAATTCCATTAATAAATCTGGCTTCTTTTTTTAAAATTCATTACTACGGGTAAATACAATCAGTTCATGAGTTCAGGTGGAAAGGTACAGACCCCTTTAACAACTCCACCACCGTCTGCATGGATTCCACGAACTTTACCCAATCTTTTCTGGGTCAACCCCCATATAGCATATCAAATGTTGATAATATAAGAGGAGTAACGTCCTTCAGATAACGCTCTCTTAAAATGATTTGCATACAAATGTAGCCCACAGGCCACAGCAGCTGGTTGACCATACATTTCATTTTCTCCGCTTCCCTTTGAGCCCATTCATAGAAATGTGACATTTGACCAATGATGGTCTCGATGTGTTATATGCTCTTATATGCCCCCCACCAATTGCTGAAATGCTCACTTGTAGTTGCGGCACGTATGTTTCGACGTGTTCTCGGCGGTTTTATTTTGATGGCTGTGGCCGGAAGTGCTGCAGCTTTACGCTCCCGCCTTTGACGCTCGGAGGAGTCGGCGAGGGAGGCAGAGTTGAACAACGGCGAGGAAAGGGAGGACGGTCGGCGGTACCGAGGGTCACAGGGATGTACAGTAAACACAGGCAGAAAAATGCCCAAATATCACCGGCAAAATGTGGACGTTTGCTCGTTTTTCTTTCTTTTCTATTGCTGAACGGCGCACTGGAGCGAGCCAGCGGAAACACCGGCGGACAAGGTAAAGAAAAGAGAGCGGACATGGCTGTGAAAACTTCTTTCAGCGTCTACCAGTTGCGTGTCGGAGCATTGGGAGCGCGATGGACGAAACGTGTATGAAATGTTGTGAAATGAAATGAAGTGTGTCATTCGATATAACGGGGTCTTTGCTGACGCGGGAAACGTTTGGCGTGAATGGCACTGCAACTTTTCTCTGAGTAATTGGCCGTTATATAAAGAGGAGGGCTGCGCACGCCAAATCCCATTAACAAATCTGGCAATTTAATGCCGCGTTGCTTATCGAGTAGAGGCGCAAGACACTCGTGGCTTACATGAATAGCATGGATTCATTCTTCAGCTAGCCATAGCATAGTACAAAAACACAAAACACATCCAGAGGCTAACACCGTGATAACATCTCTACTTTTATCACCGGGTCGCTGGGAACTCCCCCGCAACTGCCCCCCTCCTCAAATTGGTTGGCTGCGGCGGTGGTGGGTCTGAGAAGGGGGGGGGGCAAGAGGTGAAAACGATTCGAAAAGTTGACATTATTGAGCTGTGACTCCCCCGCCGAAGTTAACGCAAGACGTGAGGTGCTCCAAAAGCGGGGAGTCGCACGTCTTGTAACGCGTCTCTGTCTCGCTGCATCCGGGGTCACCTGAAAATGGGAGAGTTTTCGAACGTGATTCGGCTGAGCGTCTCTTCATCCACGCGCGTGTCGAAGCGAGCGGCTTTCTTGTTTGTCACATTAAAATATATATATATATATATGTTGTAGAGGTCTGACCAGCTTTGTATTGTAGAAGGGCGAGAAAAATCGATTTAGGCTTAACGGCTAATCGTTTGTTAGCATAGATGTTCAAAAGAAGTGTTTTCTTTCTGTCAGCCAAACTACGGAACCAGCCCAGTCCTCTTTGCGGGTTGTCCATAAAAGGCAGCAGTTTAGAGAAATGCTGGAATACAGCAGACCGGTACAGCAGAGTCCATCCCAATGTATTCAGGCGGAAGAGAGAGAGAGAGAGAGAGAGAGAGGGAGGGGGGGGGGGTGTCCTGGTAAGACTATGTCATTTGACAATGACATGAAATCTCACGCTTTTAATCGAATGTGCTCAGCGCCCTCCCTCCCATCTCCCCGGTCATGTGGACTGAACTGCTACCCCCATGGCAAAGTCAGACTCAAACAACACCCCCCCATTCAAAAAAGTGAATGTAGTTAACAGCCCATCTTTGTGTGTGTGTGTGTGTGTGTCTATCTAGTTTTGGTTTAAAATATCCAGTGACATGACAGTAACACTCCACTTGTGCTGCCAGATGCCTTCGAACACAACCTCCAGAGAATTGTAACTTTATGGAAAGATCCCTGTAGACGCATGTTGTTAGTCTAATAACTTCATCTGAGTCAGTGTAGCCAAAGTAGCAAGCGGGAGAGTGTCTGAATGACTAGTTAATACACTTGAGTAGATTTGCCGCTCGTGTGTGACGCTTTACTTGAATGCTGAAATGAATTAGTTGACAGTTTATATTAATGTGACGCTGGGAAATGGTTTTTCTCAGTTTCCCCCACGTCTTTTAGATTAAACAAATAATTGTGAAACCAAAAAAAAAAAAAAAAGAAAAAGATGAATTCAGTAGCATTGGCGAACCCTCCTCCCACTGGAGCTGATGCTTGGAGTCAGAGGGAAAGGAAACAATGGCTGACACCCCCTTGTGACTTGAGTGGTGCTGGATTTTATTTTATTTTTTTTTTTTTTTAAGGCTGATACTGATATTTGGAGGAAGAATTCAGATTTTAGCCGCCAATATTATTATTGAAAATGACTGTGGAAAAAAACCCTACTGTGGGCCTTCGTTTACTTCAACTACAGAGAGAACCAGGCCTTTATTTGAAACCGTCTTCACTTGGAGACATGCCTTTATTTCAAAATGTCCCTGTTGCGCAGTATACGTATATATTGGATCATATTTTAGTTAGAAGCCTCGCTGTTTTTCAGGACTGTTGTTGTACCGATGGAATTAGCGCTGTGGAAATGTACATTATACTGAATTCACCGTGTTCTTTTGGCCGGGCTTAATTTGTTTGTGCTCGCCACGCCTCTGTAATTACTCAGCTATTTTAATACCGGCTTTTTATTTGAGAATTTAGGACATATACTGAGGCAGGATATTTCACAAACACAACAAAAGTATTGTTAAAACCTTTCCAGGGTTGTTTGTTATGAAGGAGTTGTACATGACACTGGCTAGTAAGCAGTTCATTTGTGTTACTTGTTATATTTAATATATAACACCACATGTCACACACTTGTTTCCTGGTAGCCGGTCCAACAGATGAGGATTGCGCCACTTTTCCTCTCTGCTCCCCAACCAGTCTGTCCTCCTCCTCCTCCCTTTATGTTTTACCATATTGTTTCATTTTTTTTGTCCATCCACTGCTTTGTATCAGCGCTTTCCTCCATCCTCTGCAGCATGGTGTCAACCAGTGATGCGCCGGTTAATTGGCTGCAGCTCATAACTGGCCAAAAAACCCCAAAACGCTCTAAATAGAACAATGGTAATTGGCAGTTCGGCCTGTTCCAACTGCCTGCATAAAAATACCCTCAAAAAAAACAAACAAACAAGAAAACAGTACGGAAGTAGTTATTGTGTGCCATTAAAACTGGGAGCTAATTTGCAGCAGTCAGCAGAACCACAGTCATCAACCACCCCATCATCCATCTGCCGTCGACGGTTCATTTCTCAACACAGCCACTGATCATCAGACGACCAGAATAAACTGTCGCACTGATGACTGTTGCCATAGTGCTGTCAGGGTGCCTCACGTCAGCCATCAGCGACATGTAATAACGGGTGTAGCCAGATTAATACAGAATGTTTGAGGCCGACGCCGATATTGATGTCTTAAATTGATGTCAGTTTCGGGTTAATTTTATCGGTGGCGGGGGGTGGCTTCGCCGGTCTCCCAGCAGCAACGATCACGAGACACGGGTTCAGAGCTGACTCCGGCTAGCCTGACTTTCAGCTCATCCTTCCAGAACCGAAGCAGCTCTTTGATTCCCTCGCCATCTACCACACCGATCGACAGCATAGTGCTAGTGCTGCTATTAAACTTAGTACTAAAAGAGTAGTATCACACAGTTTACGTTTACATTTGACTTTGTTCCTTCCTTTCTGGAGGAAATGGTCCCACGCCAGGCTTTGTTTAGCGCATTTCATTTTTAACTTATGACTGCTAGCTAGCAAAGCCGTGAAGCTCCTTGAGTTTAGACAATGACAATAACTCTCCCTAAATAAAATAGTAGCCTCCAACTGGCAAAATTATGACTCAAAGCTGCGTTCATTGTTTGTTTTTTTTGTCCACTTGGAAGACTGAAGACACAACACAGATAGCAAACAGTTGGCTGTCTACACATCCAGCAGACACAGAGCACCATTAGCATTCACGTAGAGCTGTGTTTGTGCCAATATTCACTCCTTTTCAGCTCTGTCTTTGGTCCCGACCAACTAAAAATATCCGGGTCTTTAGCTGCTAAATGTTCCACTATGTTCACCAGCCAGTGAACAATACTAGCTTTGTCTGTCTGCTGTTGGGTATTGAGCAGGTAGTGTGCAGTGGGTTTATAGAGCTTTTTCGCGGTGAATAGCTGCTCCGTAGAGCGCAGGGGAACTGCAGAGTTGGTGATTATTCTCTGAGTCTGTCACTACACTTCACCGTACACAAAGAGTAGTCATTTGATCCGTCGCTAATATCAAAATTGTTGACGAATGCGGCTTTAAATGTGGAACTAGTAAGTAAACAAGATCACAAATCTGACCTGGCAGTCGATGCCAGCTCTCCGCACTTCACCGCTTTTGACACATTTCTGACAGGACCAAGAAAGAATTGAGGTTCAATAACCTGCTCTAATAATAACTGTGCTAATTAACAGCCTTTAGTAGAATGACATGAGCTATAATTTCAAATTTCAGATACTTGAATTGCTCCTGGAAATCAGATGAATACCCTGTTTAAGACCAGCTTTGTTTAACATCACACATCTGTGTGGACCCATATTTGAATTTACAATTCATTGTTTTGCACAAATATAAAATGTTAATACACAGTATGTTGGAAATATAGTCTCGAATATATGTGCATTTACACCTGCACAAAGCTCGCTACTGTAAGAAGCTACCGCAGCTGCAGCTTACCAGGGCTGAGTGAGTTACGCAAATCCATTAAAATTTATTATTTCAATATCATTCCTATGTTCTTACGTTCCTTTGCAGCTTCCTGTACGCTCCCCTGAGCACAACCTATTTCATGAACGGCAGAGGTTATGATAGTCGAGGGTGTTCCAAGACGAAAACATTTTTCTTTTCCATCTGCATGGTGATGTGCTTTGACCGGCCGCGCGCCCGCTTCCCAAGAGCCAATGCGTGCTAAGATATGGAACCTGTTATCTTGAGATCCTGGCTTAATTATCTCATTGTAAGATAACAAAACGGTGCCCATGTGTGGATTTTTTTTTTTTAAGCCTAAGCTATCCTGAGCTGGTGGTGAGAATTCTGCTCCGCCCGAGTCATTCCTCTCAACTTTGGGAGAGCGAGGGAGAGATCAGAGTTGAAATACAAGATTAGGAATCTTGGCGAATATTAATGACCACAGTTTTCTTCCCTGTAAATGTATGTTTTTAGCCTCTGTTTATGTTCAAGTCCAGTGTCTGGTACTCTTTTATTACGAGGACCACGTTTTGATTACAGCTTGTCACTGTAACTCAGAATATGTGCCTTTTGACTCCCTTTTCCACCAACTCACGGTCAGAAAAGCGCCTAAATCGCTGTTGTTGGCGACAGTTTTTCAACTCACTGCACAAGAGCAGGTCCACTTGATTACTATCCCGGCGTGTGCTGGGGTCGCCATCGGCCGGGCGGAGTTTGACGTTAAATTAGAGTGAAAAATAAGCACATACGCCGAGGTAGTAGGTAAACTATCGGACGCATGCCCCCCCCGCCCCCTGTCTGTAATAGATTCCCCAGCTTTAGTAACCAACTTGAAAGAATCCACGTTTGCCCATATTCAGGTCAGGTTGAAAACGTTTGCAAACCTTCCTGCAACTGAAAAGGGGAGGCATATGAGTGGACGTTCTTAAAAAGAAAAGAGACATAAGAGGCACAATCGAACACAACTTGAGTCCGACACTTCTGTACAAGAAACTGACCAAGTAGTCCAGCCACGCAGATCCAGGAGGGACGCTCCTGTATTCTATGCATGGATGAGTTTGCATTGATGGCCGGGAGGTAGGACCGAGTCAAGAACTCTTCAATAATCACAGTTTCAGTTTTGGTCCCCTCTCTCATAGGCGTCAGCTAATGCATTTTAAAATCTGGAACTCTGATATTATCAAACGGGGCTGCATGACCCCTTTCACAGAAACTGAGCCAATACAAATTCCCTACCTCTCCATTTCTTTTGTCAACACGCCGCTTCTATGTGCATGTTGTGATTCAGTCTACTCACGCCGAGCCCACAAATGCACCCGACTGACGC
This sequence comes from Enoplosus armatus, assembly GCF_043641665.1. Lineage (NCBI taxonomy): Eukaryota > Metazoa > Chordata > Actinopteri > Centrarchiformes > Enoplosidae > Enoplosus > Enoplosus armatus. The sequence goes on from NC_092202.1 coordinate 15,068,826, forward strand.
ATCCTTCTGAAATGTTTTACACCAGTGTTTCTTGCCTCAAGGTAAATACATTACATCTCAGTGGGCAGTGTTTGTTTTTTTTTGTTTTTTTTACCTTAGCAGAACTGACAAGAGTTTTAATTCACTTTGAGTGTTTATTTTGGCCCAGTTAAGGCAAACGTGTGGGAGGATTCTGCATTGTACACGTTTCAGCGGAGTTCATGTCGAGCGGCGCTCTCGATCGGTCACAGATGCGCTTGGAAGGATTTTGGATCGCTGCGAATCCAGTGACATCCTCCATATCGGTACATCAGGTTGTGAGAAGTGTAGAGATGCCCAACTGCAGTGGAGTTCTGCAGGAATGAGTCCTAAAACCCGGAAATGAGTTTTACACTTTGTTTGGAAGTCAGTGGGTTTTTGATTTGATGCCTGAAATAAGGTCTGTGGTTAACACAAGCTTAAGAGATTCCAACGCTTTGTTCTACGACGTGAAATACATTAGTAGATACCCCCACTCGTGAAGTATGAAGCTTTTACGCATCTTAAAAAAACGTGGTTGCTAACAAGTGGCTAACGTTAGTGGACGTTAGCGTCTTCATGCCGAAAGCGGAAAGTCATCTGCTCACCAGTCCGCCTTTACAGCCTCGTTGTGCGTATACTCTATATCTATCTGCCTATATATCTCTATCTATCTATATTCTCTTAGAAGTTAATCTTAGCGGTGGTGACGTCGAAGTCATGCGACCGCGCTGTAGTTCCTTTATAGCCTAACGTTAGCTTTTTGGCGATTCCATTTACGCTTCAAAAATCCTAAAAGTGGCGTTCATTAGTGAAGATTATCTTGCTGAACAGAACGGGTGTCATAAATTTGATCTTATTTTCTGCAATAATCCAAAATCCCATGAAAAAAATCCCATTGGCTTTTTGTGGAGGGAACTTCCGGGTTGGCCTTAAAAAATACGTCATCCCTGCAGCGGTCTTATCTGTAAAACACAGAGCATTGCATTGTGGGATTGTTTGCAGAAAGTAGTGTAAATGCCGTAGAATTTTGGAGGGCACTATGCAGTGGATAGATTTACACACTCAAGACACTCGGAAGAACTAAATGTAGTGCACTAAATAGGGAGTGATTTCGGACACAGCCCTCGCAACCTTTTAGATCCGGTCCTGATTAATGGTGCTGGCTCATGGTCCTGATGTCAGGTGTGTACGTTTGAGTCCTTAACGTGCTGGTCAAAGGATTGTCTCTCCCCCCCCCCTCGCGTGTTGCTTCCTGTTACCAACATATTCTGCACCCTTCCAGATTATTCTCCTTGCCGGTTTTCTCACATTCTCTCAATCTCGGGTGAAAAAAAAAAAAAAAAAGCCAAACTCCTCATGCACTTTTGCTCCGCCGGGATTCAAATGAACTCCGTGCTCAGCAGATTTCCCGACAGTATCTGCCTGCAACACGGCCCATTTGCCAGCCGCTGAGAGCAGCCTGCCCGGGGCTCCTGTGCTCCATATGCTTTTGCAATGCAAGGCCTGTTCCCTGAGCCCAGAGGAATCTGTATGGAATGATTTGAGAGCTCTTAAAAGCGTGGGCTGTTATTTCCGGGGGGTGGGGTGGTGGGGGGTGTGTGTGGAAGCAGGGACTGGCTGCGCAGTCGGCAGAACTGTTGTGGCTCGACCTCCAAACAGGCAAACTTTCATTAGCGACACGTTCCTCACACAGCGGCTGGCTCACCTTTTCACACTGCCTCATTTTCGACACCGCAAACAGCCGACTGGGTTGACGGAGAGGTCGCACCCTTGAAGAATATTCTGTTTGAAATCTAACAAGATTGCAAGGTTGTTATTTGTAACACCCACAGAAACACTGCGCGAGGCCTCTCTCCGGTCTGCTGTGTGGGCTTCTTTTAGTCAATATTCATTTTCACGAGTGTTGTGTTTACGCGTTGTGGGTCTGCAGTGTGTAGGTGAGGGGGCTGCCGGAGAGCGCGGCGTTTCTGAGTGCTTCCCGTTACCGGCTAATGCTATCAGTCTCCGCGCCAGGATGTGAGTGTGATGTGGCTCTACAACAACATGGGAAGTCTGTAACCCCTTTTTACGATGAACCGAGAAAAGACTCCCTCTTCCAGCAACAGATAACTCAGCTGACTCCCCCCGAAAGCAAGTGCCAGATTTCAATTATTACATGTATTTCACTTATTTCCTGTTGCTTTTAAAAAGCAACTTGACACTAAGCCTGCTTTTTCATGAGTTGCTAAATATGTGCAGCAGCGTCTCCCACAGGTTGAGAATTTACTCGTGGTGGTTAGCCAGCTGGCTAACTCATCGATACATCAATTTGAGGGTTCGGCTCGTTGTAGAGGTTGACGTGACTAGCTAGCCAGTCCAGCTACCCCCATAAGTTAGAATAAGATGTGTAACATTAACACATCAAATACGACATGGCATCCATGTCCAATACTAGGGGCGTTAACGGTACACAAAAAGTTCAGGGCTCGGTATCTACCTCAGTTTTGGGGTCACGGTTCTGTAGGTTTTTGGTACAGATGGTTCTGGGCGGTTTTAATTTAGCCGCTGCAGAGCCCTCCTGTCCAGGTTTTCTATGAACCTTAAACTGTTCACCTGCTCCACCTCAGCTTCTAAAACCAACGGTCAGCTCCTTGGGTTTGTCGACGCTGAGCAAAAATGTTGTTCTCTGTGCACCACCCTGCAAGACTGTTGATTTGTAATCCGACCGCTGATGGGCGGTGTCGAGATTATCGAGAGAAATTAGTACATTTCAAGATCACAATCTGATTAGTGCTTATGCTGTACATATACCAAAAAAACACAACTTGTCTAATATGAACCCCATTTTTTTTTCAACAAAAGCCTTCTCTCATTTAACGAAAAACAAGCCAACGTTCTCAAATGTTACATGTTGTCAAACACCAGCATGCTCGAAATGACCCCTCGAATTATCGCATTAGCGCCACGTAAATCTTTAAAAGCCACCGAAAACCTTGAGGTAAGTCTGCAAAGGCACTGGGTGGCCAGTTGTGGTTTTGGAATGAATGGGCAGCCATTTGGACACCTCCATGTACAGTTTACAAACAATATTTGGGGTGATTAAAATCAAGGAGTGTGCCTTTTTTAAAGTCACTAAAGTGCGTCCCTTAACTTGAATCACACGGCGAATACCTGTTTTATGACCTTTTTAGAAATTGATAGAATCCCTAATGGTTGCTTTAAAAATACAGGAGACCTTTTAGCTCATGTGAGACATAGAGTCCCCTCTGGGCAGAGTACCTTCCCCAAAGCTCAAGTGTTGTGCAGGCGGTCCTTCCTCCTCCCTCCCTCGCGCATGAATACATGAATGGTTTGATTGTATCTCTCCCCATTGAAGGAAGAGCGCCAGGACAGGACACACGTGACGATACGCAAGACTGTAGCGTCCAATTCTGTGTCGTCACATGTGCGAGCCACTGATCCACGAGTCCTGGCGCGCATAGATGGACCGTAGGCAGTGTGAACGAGTTCTCGGTTCCCAGTTCTCAATGAAACTGTGGATTATTCCTTCTTTGCGATTGAGTTTTCAAACCAGTAAATCCTCACGTTTGAGAAGTTAGAAACGTCAAATATTTGTCACTCTTGCTTGATGATTTAATTTCAACTTTGAATAGACGATCAGAAATCACAGGCAGGGTTCGGGTTCGGACAGGAGGTACCCGGATAATCGAGCTTAGCTCTGGCGCTAACGAATCTCCTATCAAACCTTTAATCTCTCCCTGTTTGTTTCGTTAATTCATTGGAAAAACTGTTTTAGTCGGCGCAGCCTGACGCTTTTGCCGGTTATAAAAAGAAACATAGCTGGCAGCAGCAGATTACCAGCCTTTAGCTAATTGACATTAATTCAGTGGCAGCTAAAATGAAACTTGTGGCTGCTCCGCGGTTAATGTGCTCTCAAACAAAAAGTGTGCACTCGGCCAAAGATGGTTTTGTGAGGGGGAAAGAGATCGCTCTGTAACATCACTCTAAAGGCCAGTTCTTTTTTTTTTCGGCGCTCATGTAGCGCAGCCAAAAGCAACAACACCCTTTGGTGTCAGGAGGTTGCCATCAGGTTTTTTAATGCGCTCAAGTGGACTGCGTGTTTTTGTGGGTCAACAAGACCCAAACAATTGGTGACTCCTGATGCAGCTGCGTGTCAATTTCAGGAGAATCCCCCCACAATTTAAAACATGAATTGATTCATTACAATTAATTAAACGTTCATCTAATGAATTGTCAATATTTTAAGGCTGTCAGGTTTAATAGTTCTGAACTCTGATATTCGGAGCAAGTCGCTCATGAAAGAATTGTTGTTATGCCAACATTGTCTGTGGACACATGGTTTTAGGATATTAAGATAACAAACTGTCCTAATGAAGCAGGTCTGTTCGTCCGTCCAGGCTTTCACTTTCTGTTGTTTTGTGAAGTGAACCTTTACAATAGCAATTCCCCCGCAAACCCTGAAAGTGTTGTTTTCCTCCTTGACACGAAACCAAAGTGAAAACCAAGAGAAGCACAGCTTTTCATAACACAGAGAGCGGCTCGTCTAAAGTAGGTGTTCAGAGCTTGAGTTTGAGTGACTGCCGTGTCGAATTACTTGCCATTAAAGACAAGCAAAAACCTACACGTATTTATATGACCCACACTTATTTATATGCAAATGTTACAGCTTTTCAGGAATTGCAGGAATAACATTTACTTTCCAAAGGTGGTGCTCGCTCTGCCAGGTGTGAGCGAAGGCGAGCGGAGCCTCGAACTATCATCGCCGCAGATAGGGAACTGCTTTTTCCTCGGGAGAGCAGCCGGACTGGTACGTCCCACCAGTTCGGTGCTGTAGGAAGGAAGGAAGACAGAGAGCACTTGAATGAGAGGGTGATAAAGGGCGAGGTGAAGGGATGAGGTCTGTTGGGACTCAGGATATAGGAAATATAAGAGTAAGCTGTTTACAGGGGATCGAGCTGCGATGGCACTCCAGTGCTTTATGTGGAGAGCACCAGTTCATCACTGCCAGGTCCTACTGCCTGCATCTACATGGCCCCATGGGGTTGTTTTTTTTCTTTTTTAAACCTAGTGCCCTTTGATTTGGGCCAAATCAGTATTACAGTTGTTACTTTGCTGCATTCTCACCATTGATGTAAAGGCCCTGCTCTGATTTAAACCCCTGTGTTCTTGTGACCCTACTTGTTGCATTCTGCAAAGGTACCACTAGCCCACTAGCAAGCCCTGTTCTTTATTGGAGGTGGCGAAACGCAAAAAAACATGATGTGCATTTGCCAGACTGACTTGAGACCTGACCCTTGAGGCTTTTTTCTCTTGTGGAACTGAAACAAAGTTCAGATAAAGAATAAATCTCACCTTTGCATTGCTTGTCTACGTTTGTTTTCAAGCCCATCTGGAAAATTAGGCCGACTGTCCTTACAGTCCGGATCTATCTTCTCTTTATCCGCCTCGCCATTTGCCCACCAGCCAGTCCGTACCCGAGAGCCTGCCTGGCTGGATCTGGAATACAGGCCGGACTTTTCGGGGCAAATTACAAAGCTGAAACTCTGCCGAGAGGTTTCACTCTGTCTGAATTCGGCGGGGGGGGGGGACCTTAAAATTGGAAGTTAAATCGAACAGTTGATTTGAAAAATCGTGACACCCCTAAAAAGGGCCACAAAACTGTGGTCCTCACCAACCGTTGGTGCCCCCCATTGTCCTCAGGGGGGTAGGTAGCATGTAGTCGTTGCTTTGCATATGGCACATTGACTTCTCGCGTCCATATGTGCATCATTAACTTTACCAAAAATTTGTCAGAAGTACTGGACATATTAGTAGCACTCAGGAGGAGCTTTGGGCAAGTGGAACAGAGGATAATCTTGAAACGGGTGGGACTCATAGACAGTTCTCTATGTCACTTGAAACTGCCTCAAACCCCCTGTACATTTGTAATCGACTTAGTTTGACACCACAGACACGAAGTGAACAACGTACTGTAGACTTTCATCCTTTATTATGAAATCACAGACGGAGACTGAGTGCGTTTGTTTTTTTGTTTTTTTTTAAACTAGCAAAGTGAACGTGTGTGCCTGGCTCTTTGGAATAGCTAAGCAGCCATTTTGCTTTTAAATGAGATTGGTGCTTTGGGAAAACGGCCATAACCCGACAGCATGGCGGCACATGTTGATAGCGTAAGTGATGTATTCAGGGAACTATTGATTTGTATGGTGCTTTTACAGTTTGATGTGTGGCGTAATGGCAACCCGAGAAGCGTATGTACTGCGACTGTAGGTCCAACCTCTATCCCGCGCAGTGGGACAATAGAAGCGTCTGTCAAAATAATGAAGCCATAGACAGAAAAGAGCGGCCATGTGAAAGGTGGATATGATGATTTTGGTGGATATGAAGGTTTTGCTATTATTCCACGATACTGAAACTTGCAAAGGAGTAGAGAAAACCTGAAGAAGTCGTTTTAAAAAGCAAACTATCCTCTGGGTCCAGCGTCTCCAGGGTGAGGATTTACTGGTTTAGAACGTTAGATCATTGTAAAGTGTCATGTCTTCGGGAGTTGGACCGCTGCTTGGACAATTGAGAAATTTGATGATATCATTTTTGGCCTTTAAAACTAATTGTTTCACCATTTCCTGACATGGTTTCACCATTTAATAGATCCAACCAAGTTGATTCCAAAAAAAAGAAAAAAAAGAAACCAATTGTTTGGCCCAGTGGAAGCATGTAAATGTTAAATAACAGAGGCCCAAGGAGGCATGTGTTCAGGCACGGTGATGATCAAATGCTGAAGTTTGGTCAGCAGTGACAGGATCCACAAAGAGGAAATCTTGACGTCTATGAAAACTCATTTAAATATCTTAAAATATCTATTTCAAACATCAAATATAAAAGCACGTATTACACAACAACGTTATGAAAGACTCGGTCACACTTCAGAAGACAGAGATCACCAAAGCGTGCTCCTACTTTTGTGCAGTATCTTTAAATGTTTTTTTTTTTCCTCCTTTTAATGAGGCTGTTGGCTGCGTTAGAAGTGCGTGTCCTCAATGCCCGGTGGAAAGGAAGCGGCTGCGACGGTGTACCCCGCCAACTTTTTGCGCTTGATGTCCGTGCTGCAGGAGTTGTGAATGCATTCACGTTCACAATACACCCCTCCCCTCCCTGTCTCTGCCCCCCCCCCCCCCCCCCCGCCAAACTTTCCACCACCATCCCCAGTTTCACAAAAAGTCCCCAAAGTGGGTTAAAGCAAAAAAAAAAAAAGCAAAAACAAAAAAAAACCACATTATCCATTCACATTCAATCTGGCGCTGGATGGCAGGGAAAGCGTACGCTGTGCCATCTCAGTTCTCTGTAGTTCCACACTGGGCATTAACCCCAGGGGAAAGAAGAAGAAGAAGAAGAAGGGATTCGGCGCTTGAGTAGGACTGAGCATGCATGATGTGAAGCAGTAAAGCGGCAGCCGCGCAAGCAGGCCAGGGCTGTCATTACAGGCGGCGTCTGTTGTCAGCGGCAGCACAGGGGGAGACGGCAACAGGCCAAACAGAGGTGGGTTTGAATCTAATAACGCAGAGCAGCTGATTGCAGCTCTCCATTGAAATTACCCACTTTATCTCTCCCCAGTTTTTGTCTCCCCGGAGAGCCCTCTCCACTCTCTTTACAGAGTGAATCCACACGGTCATTTCTCAAGAAGATAAAGTATTTGCCGCGGATTGTTCCCCCTGCCCCCGACCCACCCCTCTTCCGCATCTTCCCTCTCTATCTTTCAGCCCACTGGGGTAGCTGTCAGATATAGACCACGCCTGTCACCTCCCCCCCCCTCCCCCCCACCACCCCCTGCAGTGATAGCTTGCCGGGGCGAGAGCCGGGCGTGAGCGCCAAATTCCTCTGGCTTTCTCTTCTTGATGAGTCCCTCACGGGTCTGCAGAGGGAAATATATATATATAAAAGATGAGTGATGAGAGGTGTGTGGATGAGGCACGGAGAAGGACGATGCATCGGAGTGACTGAGCAAAGAGAGAGAGAGCGAGAGAGAGAGAGAGCGCAAAACAAGGACAGATTGTGACTTTTGAAAGTGCGAGAATATACTGAATGTACACTGACTGTGGTGTAAATGGTAGCACTTGAACAATATGGGCTGATACTGATTAGACCACACCTGCATGGTAAATGACCTCTCTCTAACATAGCGCTTTTTCAACCTTCACGCTTCCCAAAGCGCTTACAGTTAACTCGCATACAGCAGAGTGGCTCTCGGTGACTGCAGCGTGGCCGAGTGAAATGTCCCCAACAGCTATTCAATAGACTGCCATGAAATTTTGTGCAGACGTCCATGTTCCCGCGAGCGGCGGCGTGTGGTCCATTAAGGGGCGTTGTGGTGCCGCCCCTCCTGCAATTCCAATTGTGAAACACATATTTTAATGAAAATGAAAATCGTGTGTGTGTGTGTGTGTGTGTGTGTGTACATTTAACTTGTTACTCTCACATAAATCATACAATATAACAGAAGCGTGCGATGACTAACAAAAGAAAAGCCCCGGTGTGCCCTGATTGGTTGAGAATGAAATAAGTGGATCTGGAATGTTGCCAGGTTGGGGCCGTAGGATGGTTTTATGTCAGTATAAATTAGCTTGGGTTGGTTGACAAAATATTGATGTTATTTTCTGGCTAATTAATTGCGTTTTTGAACCAACCTGGCGACACTGGGGCGGAGGAGATCGATAGGAAGGGCATTTAGTTTGGTTTCTTAGCCTGCTTTGCTTTTCGTGGTTGTAAATAGTGTGTATAAGTGTGTGTCAAACTCCGACACGGACCACAGAGGACAGACGCAGTGCCCCCCCCCCCCCCCCCCCCCGTAAATGACACCCAAACACCATCATTCAGTGCCACAAATGAAATTCCATTCATCACCACTGGATTGTGGTGGAGGCAGAAATCTCAGAGATACACATCTAAATTACCTCGGCAAATAAAACCCAACCTGTCTGCGCGGCTAGAACGTATGTCTCTGTGCCGTGTGCTGAAACTTCGCTGCGGATATTGCCAGTTGACTTTCAGCGTGAGAGAGGCGGGGGGGGGGGGGGGGCCTGTTGGAGCAGCTGCTCTCTCAGCCCATTTCATGCCTCCTAAAACGAGACAGTTGCAGTTAACAGTCAGCGCCGCTCCAGGTCCGTTCAGTCAGCACAAATCAGCGATGGGAAACTATTTTCCTCAGGGACCCGGCATACGATGTCTCCATCCCAAACGTATTCATGCTATTTATGGTCATTTCGTTTAGGGCTACTTATATTATTTTATTTCAAGTCTAGTGCTACAGGTGAATGCTTTACAAGCCCAAACCTTATTTATTTATTTATTTTTGTTGTGGCCTGGGCAACATAGTCTTACAGCTACAGTAGGGAATATTATTGAATTATAATTTTGGTGGAACCTCCTGTAGAACGCCCTTGTTGGCGCAGAGTCGATGCGATTGGCCAGTTACGCGCTAGCTAACCCACGATTGGTTGTTCGATTCAGACCCGGTCCAGTTTCTTTTAAAAGACAAAAAAAAAATACAAAAAGGGGGCGGGTGCTCACAGACAATTTTTTGTCACTATCCGGAACTGACAACCTGACAAGGGGGCCAGTTTCCCGCAGTGGTTGGCGTCCGTGCATCTCGCATCTCGTGCCTCTATGATGGCGGGCTTTTTTCGCCCCGTGCTTTTGCCTTCAGGTGTGCTCGGCTGACATAGCGAACAAACTGGTCGGCTTCTTGCACACCCGGGCCTTTGAGACATTTTCTGCCTGATAAGCGTCCACGTCTTTCTCCCGGTTTTTCAACGTGGGCTTTTTTTTTTTTTTTGTCGTCTCCAAGCCCCTGTTGATTGACACCAACAGGGACTGTTGCGTCTGAGTCGACAAAGTTTCTCCGGAGCCACAGAAAACATTCTGCAACTTTCTTCACAGGCTGAGTAGAGCTCCGAGTGACGAGCAAATTCACTTTGACATGTAAAGTTGGTGGAGTGCTTCACGTTTGTGGAAGTGAATATTCAGAATTAGTGACAGCCACTGTGGCTTTTAAAAAAAAAAGAAGAAGTGCAACACTAACAGAAACTCAAGAGTGACAAATATTGACCCGGCATTGTTGCCATGCTGTTTGTTGCGCTGAAACGCCAGCGGCTCATGATGCATAGGCGTCAGCTGGAATCCGGTTAACCTTTGTTGGCTTTGTCGAAGCGTGTCGGCGTCACATTCGAAGCAAGCAAGGGATCGGACGTGATTTAATATGCTGGATTGTCTGAGGCTTCGCGCTGACTGCCTGTTTCATTGTGAACTGTGTGACCGGCGGTGCCTTTTCGAGAGGCAGCTTGAACTATTTTTTTATGAGTCTGTGGTGGCCAGTGCTATCCTCTATGCTGTTGCATGCTGGGGCAGCAGGCTGAGGGTGGCGGACCCCAACAGACTCAACAAACTGATCCGCAAGGCCAGCGGCGTTGTTGGGGGGCGGAGCTGGACTCTCTGACGGTGGTGTCAGAGAGGAGGACGCTGTCCAAGCCGAGGGTCATCTTGGACAATGTTTCACATCCTCTCCATGGCGAACCGGTCGGACACCAGAGCACCTTCAGCGGGAGAGACTCATTCCTCCCAAATATACAACGGAGCGCCACAGGAAATCTAACTGTTCAACTCCTCCCTCTGAGAATCACTGATTCTGGACTTATTTCACCTCTGTCAGCTACCACTACCTCATTATTTATTCTATATTCTCTATTTATATTTCACCAGTGCAATCAATATATACATACACATATATATATATATATATATATATATATATGTATTTATTGTAATTTCCCTCCGGGCATCAATAAAGTATTTCTGATTCTGAACTTTAGGTAGCACTTATTGAAAAGTGTTGCACTGTACGATCACTGTATGCATGTATTATTACAAACTACTGCATGCACAGTATGTACTCATGTCAGTCGGACTATTTGTGAGACGAAAATAGACCTCAGGTAGGTCCATATGCTCGTCAGTGAGTGAGCTTGTTTGTTCGTTCCTCCATGATTTTCGACAGTGTGTTACGGAAGCATTTTGCCCAACAGCCTGTGCAGACGATGTCCGTGTTGTTGTTTTTATACGGTAACAAATGAGTTCAAACATGTTATAGACCCCTTTGTTCTGTTTTTTGTGGGTGGAGCTTTGGTGTAGGCAGACTAATTCCCTGAGCACGAGTAACGAAACACCCCCTGGTTACCTACTAGAAATTGGTGGAAGTCGCGCATTACAACATGTAAACATTAGGCGCTGTGAACATGAGAGAGCGGTGTATACAACAGTTCAAATAGCATAGGTGCTTGACGTCATGTCACATTGCCATTTGCTGAAAGAGACAGTTCAAAACTGTGTACAATCATATGATTTAAAATCCCCAACCCCGACAAAAATAAGCTGTCGTCGAAGCAACGACACGCTGAACTGCCCCTCTCGAACTTTGTCCGGCGCGTCGCTTCTGCCTTCTGAGGTCGGGGGGCGCTGTGACACTCGACCCCGTGGCCTCTATCTAGCAGCCGCTAACGGAGCTGTAATAGGAGACAAGGCGGAGAGGAGGGTGAGGAACAAGACATGAAAGAAAGCATTTAAGAGATCATTTACCATAGAGAGCTCTATCGCTGTCCTCTGGCTGGGAACGGATGCCCCAAGGTTGGCGTTTGAGCGGGCGGATAAGACGGTGTATCCAATGAGCTCTCTGCTAAACTGCGGAATGAGGTTTAGGATCTTGGTTAGAGGAGCGACCCCTCTCATCCTCTTCCATCCGGTCCGTCTGTCCGCCCATCCACTGTCGCTCTTACCCCCCCCCCCCGTAGAATGGAGAAGATCGGCGTACCCTCGCACACACATTCACACAAAGTGATTTTGTAATTGAAAAGGACTCCGCGGAAGCCAGAGGTGACGCGCAAAGATCAGCGGTGATTTGTTGACTTGGAGGCGGTATCACACATCTGCTTGGTGTTTATTAAGCGCCCCCCCCAAAGCCTTGCGGAGCCGCAGTCGATCATTCGGGGGGGGGGGGGTTGATGGAGGAGCCTCATCACCCTCCAGCCCTCTAATGCCTCTGCCGAAGCTATTAGCGGGCCTTAATGTTTTCTGCAGAGAGGATGCCATAACGACAGAGGCTCCAGACCAATGTGTCATGTGTTGATTTTTGGCAGTAAAATGAATATTGAATGCAGATGTTCATGTTTTCTGGGCCACAACCCCAACACTCTGGAGGCCAAGCGAGGTGGGAAATGTTCTTGGAAAATACGCCGGAAGCTGCGCGCTCTTAGCTTGGAATGGGGGTTTACATTATCAGGTAACGTGCACTGTATTCTTTCGCTACTGGTGAAAAGCAAAGTTGTGCCTTGGGACTAGCGTAGACCACTATATCGGAAAACAAAGCTCCCTTATTTTCTAGTCCCAGATCAATACCGTGTCTCGGGCCATTCGAGCACTTTTACAAGCTCAAAGCGAATGCTGCAGTCGCCATCGTTTTCCATATAAACTCGAGTGGAGCGAGTGGGCGTCCTCGTCCTCTGAGCTACATGCAGAGGTGGGGGGTGGGGGGTGGGGGTGGGGGCTCAAGTACATTTTAATAAATGTTGAAGTTCCATTCAATTGTAATACGCGTCTGCATCTGTAAAGTGCTGCAAAATGGCTGCAGAACCAGAGATATCTGCTTTTTTTGGGTTCTTCTTTATCCTTGACAAAACCTGCCGCCCACATTACCCACAATGCAAATGGGCCGCCAACACTTCAGTCAGAGATTCAAGCAAAGGTGCTCCAGAACAGAACAGAAAAATCAAGAGTTGATTTGGATTCCCGGAGTCCAAGACGACCCAAAAACCCACAGATCAGTTCAGTTTACAGTGATATAAAACTTTCGATCAACTGATCTGATTAATGGTTTCAGGTCTAGATTTGAAACTAGACGCATTAGAGAGATTAAGAGTTCAAAACATCAATGTGGACCCGAACTGGCCATCAGAACTCAACTCTAAATGCTGAAATACACTTAAAGATACGGGCTAGAATTCTAGAGATGTGCTCCGGGTCACATACAATCATGAATGATAACTCTACAACAAAATGAAAAGGGGAATATGAAAGGGGGGCGACGTTAATAACAACATCAGGGGGGAGAGAAAGAAGCCCAGGAACAAATATCCAGATCTACGTGTAGAGGAGTTTTTATTGCATGAGCAGTTGGCAGGCGGCGGCGGCTAATCTCTGTGACTAAGTCAGCACCTTCTGTGGCTGCTTCGTGGTGAAAGCCTCTGCCAGTGGAAAGATAATATCGTGAGGCAGTAGGAGGACTTGCTGAGCTCGGCCTGGACAGCAGCCGGCGTCGCCGCAGTGACACAAACGGAGGACTTCCATCGCCGGAGAGGCCATCTATCTGTACACCGAAGAAGCTGTTAAAAAGCCACGGAGAGCATAGTTAGCCTCGCATCTGTCTAGACGCCTGCGTGGTCGAGGACTGGCACCAGCCCTGCTCTGTGCTATTGTCGTGGGTCATCAGCGTGGTTGCCTCCTGATGTGTGTGTGTGTGTGTGTGTGTGTGTGTGTGTGTGGAAATACAAATTGAGCACAGCCAAACCAAAACAAAAGAGATGGAGAAAACAGGATCATACATCTGAAGAAGCAACCACAGACACCCACTTCTTTTCCCATTCCATTCTCGCTCAGCTCATTATTTTGCGTGCCCCTTTTCTGAAATCCTCAAATGTCACAGAAATGCCCCACCCCCCCCACCGCACCCCTCCCCAGCCTGTAGCGATTCCAGGCCAAATGCTGCCGACATTTTATGGATTCCTTTCAGTGTTATCAGCGATTAATGGTGACCTTTGCTTGGCGGGTAAAGCATTAACCCCCCCCCCCCCCCCCCCGAACCTGAAGACACGATCTGCGTTTGATTTCAAAAGTCAAATTCTCCTTGGGTTGCCCCCCCCCCCCCCACTTTTCTTGTGACAAGAACATGGCAGAGGCCTGTGGCGACGAGTGAGGTGCCCCCCTTGCTGGGCACTATTGTCAAAGCAGAGCGATGGACTTTCTCAGCGGGCTCTTAGCCACTTACCCTTTTTTGAGCTAACCGGGCTACAAGAGCGGTCTCGCTCGGTGGGGAGTTGGGTTGTGGTTTCTCGGATTTGGCACCGTTGACTCTCAGGGCCACTTCATTGTGCCTGATGTGGACATAGTCCACCAATACCGAGTCAATGTGCATAAAGCGGCATTTAGTCACACTTTGTAAGCAGAATACACCCTGTGCATGCAGAGTGTGGCTGTGTCAGTTTGTTTGCCAGCAGTAGAGCTTTGCTAAAAGTCTTTTATCACTCACCGCCCCCAACGATATGTGACCTTGGCATGCATCGACAATAGAAGAAACGGTTGTAATGCCAATATAATTGGGGTTCTTCAGCCTTTATTTAGTCTAGAATCCAGTGGCCCCCGTTGAACATATTTAGGCTAAGCTTTCCACTTTTTTTCCCCAAACAGAACCTTGTAAATAGAGAGTGTGCCCTGAGGCGATCCTAAGTACCCCAGCATATTTGAATGGATCACTTCGGCTAAGGTAAAGTTCCTCCTCTGCCGGCGGTGTTGCAGCGCCACTCTCCTTCTCCGCGGCGTGAGCGCTCTTGCTGCATATCCAAGTGAATTATTAGAGTGTGTGTGAATGTGGAAAAATGGGTTGACACTGAGGTTGCCCCAGGGCGGTGGCTCTATGGTTGTGACATCACAGCCTTAGGGGAGGTCCTGACGGCTCGTTTTAAAGGCAGGTTTTAAAATACGGGCTGTGTTTCGTTTCTCCGTGTACTGAGCTTTTTGATACTTTCCCAGTATTTATACAGCTGCTTTATAACCAAACAAGACATGGAGAGCTATGATACGTACTTAATCAATGTCTAAGTAAATGCAAATATTGTATATTGGACATCCTTAGTTGTAACCAAGCTAATATTGAAGAAGTACAACTCAAAGAATGACAGCTATTTGCTGTGCTTTTTAGCTAAATTACCACCAAAATGTTTTGCGCATTGCTGCTTCAAAGGAAGAGTGAGGAGATATCAAAAGGTTTTGATTCTGAGCTTAATAAATTACAGTATTTTACCCACGTGGAACCCGATTCGGTACAATATATATACAAGGATAACAACTAAAAGAAAAGAAAAAGAAAACTGTCTGGCACTGCATTTTATATCAAACCTTTGGGTTCTGAAGTTAATAACAACAGAAACATCAATGATGCCTGTAAAAGTTTCACCAAAACCAAACAACTTCAGAGGAAACCGATGTTACATCATCAGCTAAATGTTCCTCAGAGCTGAAACGGAAAGTTCACCCCCCCCCCCCCCTCGGTCTGGTCTCTTCATTGCTATTCTGCTAAAACTGATGTGTATGAATCACTCTCTTTGAAATCCGGCGTCCTGAGAAGTGTTTTTTCTTTTTTTTGTGTGTGTGTGTCAATTTGAAGTGGGCTCATGATTCATCCGAGCTAATCTGGTCGTCCTGTTGAGATACTTGCTCGGTGGAAATGGGAGCCATTATTTCACAGAACTGCACTGGTGCGCTGATTCAGATCAAGCCGGCGAGACAAACGCTGAAACAGAGGCTGTGGAAATAATAGCTTTCCTATGATTGTGGCATATTTGTTGTCATTAGCTTTTATGGAGATAGATTGTTGGTGATGAGCCGAACATTTGACTTGAATTTGTATGGTTTTCTGCGCGCGCTGCGCCTGAGCTGAGAACAGGGACTCTGTCAGCGGGGGCCAAATGTATAAAGGAGTGTCCATATGTGGAGGACTCGCGCATACATCAAAACCTAGCCTACTATACAAAACGTAGCATGTAGCATGCAAGCAAAAGCAAAAAATGCAGTACGTCAAAAAACACCCGGATGTCGCACTGATTCAGCTGCTGTGTCCCACAATGCAAAGCGCTGGCGGCGGTTTGCCAGTAACGTCACGTAAACTTTCACTTATTTCACCTCGGCGGTCCACCGAAATCTGCTTCTGAACGAATCCGAGGCGTTACCGAATCTTCACTCACATTAGATCTGCAAGGCCTCAGTTAAAAAGTTTGTTCCGCGCACATTTGCTGCATGATGCTACACCACTGCTTAATAAGCCTAATGTTATGGAAATAATGAAAGTCATTTCTTCCCATGTTAGCGGAGTTCCTCGCTAGAGGGGTCGGAGGGGAGACTATCCAAAGCTCTGCCATGTAATGCCGTGTTTACATGGCATGACATGACAGCCTTTTTACAGCTGAGCAGTGTTCACAGCGCACCTTGTAACACACTCTGTGTTGATCTCACTGCTCTCTCTCTTTCTAACCTCTCACCAGTCTCCAACCTGCGTTGACCCCAGCCTCACAATGTAATGTCACAGTGTCCGATGTCCTACATCCTGTTAATCTCCCGCCTGCTTTGTGTCCTCCAGGGCTGTGGGGGACGGGGACGGTGACCGTGCAGTGGCTTTCCCAAGGCCGAACCAAGAGGGAGGCCGAGACCGCGACACAGGTCAGATATCTCATCAACCCTTTTTTCTGGCATTTCCCTTTCGCCGACACTGACCCCCGCCACGTCAAAAGCAAGTAAGAGCTGCGACGCCCTTGCCTTTGGCCATTGATTTCACTGCCTTACGATTGGACTGACATATCTGGCTGGTAGCAAGAGTTAAAGTGCAAAGTCTGCTTGTGGCCCCAATAGTCTGCACGGCCAGCAACAGTCATTTTTCATATTGCCAGAGCCCATAGACTGTATGTAAAGATGGACGACGTGACAGCTCCCTGAAAGTGAGGCCGAAACGTCTCGACCGCCCCCCTGGTGGCTGGCTGCAGTATAGGTCATAAGCCCCGCCCCCTCCATGTTAGCGGATGAGACATGGGCCAAACTAATCATTTTAGGTAGTTCTTATCACGCTGAAGTGTTCATTTAGCTGATAAGTTTGGTTTTGATTAGTTATTTGATGCTATAAAAACAGGGTTAAACGTCGTGATTGACAGCTGGGATTGACTGGTGCGTGTATGGGCGGGACCTCGATGGCGCAGCTTTGTCACGGTCTCGTTTTATGGATGAATGAAGGACGTCTGTTCTTGTGGTTTGGTACTTGTATCCTCGGGGGGTGGGGGGGGGGGCTTGACTCTGTGGTGTGATTATTGATATGGAGGTTGTTTTTTTTTACTGCCCTCATTTTCAGCCCACGGACAGCGTCATCCTCCTCACTGGTCCACATGCCGCAGCGAGTGCACACACACACACACACCACACACACCACACACACTGTACCGTACATACACATGCAGGTGGGAGGACAAGCACATTAAAGACTCTGTGCCCTTTAGAAAAATGATGAGGAGGAAAGGAGTTCATCAAAAGAACAGACAGTTTTAACTTAGCGCAGCATATTCCCCAAAAAAGAAAAGATTAACAGTAGTACAATAGAAGGCTTAGTTTGTAAAAAGTGTCCTCAAAGGACACCTGTCGGTGTCTCTACCGGACAAATCACAGAATGATGACAGCTTCTAAATGAAATGTCTTACAGATATAGCTGCAGTAAGCTAATATTGGTATGGTATAGGTAGTTGCTAGCTTACGTTAAACATTCTACGCAGTCTAAAACATATTAGCTGGGGGACAGGGTGGTTGGTGAAAGGATGTGGGACACTTGATTTTCCTTTTTTACATTTACCGAATGTTAAATGTTGTCTTAAAGCTACAGTAGGCAATATTATTGCATTATAATTTCGGTTGAAATAAATCATTTTGACCATTGCATGCCACTAACAATATCTAGTTGAAGGGCTCCTTTAAAAAAAAAGTGTGTGCACCCGCCCCCTTTTGTATTTAGTCTTTTTAAAAAAACAGACCAGGTCCTTCAATAATACCGCCTGCTGTAGCTTTAAGACAAGGCGTCCAAGAACTTTGCCTTAATGAAATAAATATTTGAAAATGGGTAAAAAAAAAAAACCCTAACCCTAAAAAAGAAGGGGGCTCCCCTGTGGTTTAGAGGTTTCCTGTCATCTCCCCACTATCGCTACCTAATAAAGGGATAAAATGCCCAAATAATAACGAATAAAAGGGCCATCGATTAATGATTTCAATCAGGAAATATCTGATCAAAGAATAATGTAAAGAAGATTACATCTGATGCCATCTCTCCATATTCAACAGTTTCCGATACTATATACACATGTTTTGGTAACGAGGTTTGTTACCCAGCGTTTGTCAAAATAAAGAATACTGAATACTAATAAAGTCTTTACTTTTGTTTGTTTTTTTCAATTTAATTTGATTTCACAATTGCTGGCCCGACACAGGAAGGACAGTGAAATAACTGGAGCTCTGGGTTGAAGCGCGCACCCTGAAAGCGTCTAAGTATCCAGCAGCACGCCAGGCCTTTGTCAGTTCGTCCTCATCTTCCTGTCGACGATCCGTTGACAGCCCCCCCTCCCCCCCTCCCTCTGCCCACCTCCCCCCCTCCCTCTGCCCACCTCCCCCCGGCGGGCACCGCGTAATTGACGGCGATCACCGGAGGCGTCCAACTGCCTCTTGTGCATCTTAATGCGTGCGGTAATGAGAAAGTGGAGCCCTGCTGAGAAATAGAGCGATCCAGACCCGTGCGCTCATCTGCATACCAGAGTCCTGCCGCCAAACCGGCATGCTAACGTGTGGATATTGATTGCTCCGCTGGCCGGTGTCATCGTTAGAGGAAATGAAGAGGGTTAGCATCGGCACAGGAGCTGTCAGCCGAATCAGAGAGCAGTGAGAAAGCGAGGATTAAAGGTGGTTGGTGACACATTTCTGAGTTTCAAACTTCGGGCCTTCTTAAAGCATGCTCTGGGCCCTGCACTGTGGATGCAAACCGAGGTAGTAGTTGTTGTTTTTTTCTCCTTCGGCTTGTAGGTCAAAGGTCACCAAGATTGCGCCGCTCAACTGCGACGCCTCGAAGCCGCCACGTGATTGGATCGCGCTGCCGTGTTTTGGCCGCATCCACATAGCCGCGAGGGCCTGCATGGCATATGAATTTGTCATCCATCCGTGTCCGCTTACCACACTTTTCATTCACGTGCAACAGCGCGGCCTTTGGAGCGTATCCAGCCTGCAAGTGTCATCCCTCAAGGATACTTTGCAGATACGGCTACGTGGGGGGGAACGAACCCTGCGTCTGGTTCTGGGTTAATCTTACTAATTGCATTGTCCAGAGAGGAAATCATCAAAAAATGTGTGACAGAGTCATTAAGTGGACATCTGTTAGGGATCCATACTCAGAAGAAGCTGCTCAGTGTCGCAGGTTTCATCTGTCACCGTTTGTTGTTGTGGCTTTATACTCTGTCCTATGTCCTTCAGTTATTTGTTGGGGGTAGTTCAAAGACTCGCCGTGGCCTCCTCCGCCTCCTTTTCTTTTTTTTTTAATCTCCCCAGAGCTCTGCGGCATCTTCCCACCTAACCCCCATATCTACTTTCTGTCTCCCTAGTGATTAGATTATCTCTCACCTTGCGAGCGAGCTGGCGATGGCGATGACATTCACCCTGGCGAGATTAGGGAGTGCGCACGTGGATCCAGACGCCGCGTGGAGGGGTGGTGGTGGTGGTGGTGGGGGGGTTGTTGTTGTCCACAATAGCCTTCATGCAGAGGATCTTTTGCATGCACATCACACAGTCACACTGATGATACCCACTAGTATTCACCTGATTTTAAAATCTAAGAAAGAAATGCTTTCCTTGATCAATTAAAACTAAAGGCGTCCATTAGGGCCTCTGGGTTAGCATTGATCAGTTCATGGCTGTAATGCGATCACCGATCAATTATCATTATTTTTATTGTATTTCTCTGGCCTGTGTCCAGACACACTAAAAAACTGAATGTGTGCAAAAACACTCAAACTCAGGCAGTCCAGAAAGGCTCTGGACTGCCTGACCACGGGGTTTTTTTTTTTTCTTCTTCTTCTGGGGACGGTTTCGTAAAAAAAGAACTGAGCCCCTATTATTAATAGATGTTTCATTCAGCTTCCTCAGAGAACCGCGTGGCCTCGCATTTCACCCCTTGAAACATTTTGCAAGGGAGGTTTCAAGGCCCTCTGAACTGCCAGATCAAGCCGGATGGATTTTTTAGAAGTGTTCAGACTAAAGGCGCATTCAAGAGGACCCAAGGCCACTTGAAGAGCCAAGTCACACCAGATAGCAGAGGTTTTGGGAGATTTTGTGCGTGCATTTATGCATGTTTGATATTTGTTCCAGGAAGCGTTTGTTTGACACTGTGTGTGCTCTTTCTGTGTCTGTGGAGATTTTAAAATATATTCATTCCTACAGGCGAAAGAAATGCAGTTTGAATATTTTCATGTTTTTGGCCACACTTCATTGCAGTGCCCACAATTGAGTTTGGCTTCATGTAAGGTGAAATGCATCTCAAGACATTCATTCTCAACAGGCGACCGAGCCCTCTACTGTCGTGACGCCATTCGGCAAATAAAATGTGCAATAAAAGCTTCGCGAGTAAAAGCCATTAAGAGCAGTTTATCACTATGACTAGTCTTTAAAATAGTTGGTGTGTTAGCAGGACAGCTAGCAAGCTAATGATTACATTACATGGATTTAGCTCCATTGCAATGAAAAAACACAGTCGAACTGCACCATTCACACTACAAAGTAATGGAGCAGGAATGTGCACTTGCCAGATAAGGTCCCACTGGGTTTCCCAACCTTTTTTTTTGCTAGCACTCCCGTTCACCAACACAGTGGTCTCATTGAAATGAATGAGTGGGCAATGGTCTGAACACGGCTTGTCTTTTCTGCAAAGTATCTAATATAACAGGAATAACATAAGTTTGCTCTTGGCGTGCATGCAATACTGCTCTACAAAATAAGCAGAAGTTAAACCTTTGCCCCCCCCCCCCCCCCCCCCCCCCCCCCCACTTCCTCAGCTGTGGTATTATGTAAACTAGTGTCACAGAGTCACAGTAGTGCCAAGCTGAAGGGTCACAAGTGCATTTAAGATGCTGCTGTAATTCTTGGACCGCTATCCCACAGCTCCTGGCCCTTTGGATCTGGCCTGTCACTGAGCCACTGACTGGAGATGTTGAGTGAGGTGAAAGCAGCGATTGGGGGGGGGTTTACGCACAGAAAAAAAAAAGGCAGAATCATTAGCTCTTATCAAAAGCTTAAAAACCTCAAACCAAACGCCTTTGGTCGATTTTAAAATAGCACAAATGAAATGGCGATCTCTGCCTTCTGCTCTAAAGATAGTCTTTTCTTCTTTTTCACCATTCCACCATCAAACTCTGCATTCAGGCGAAAAAAGAAAACGGTGACAGTTGCTCTTCAACATGATCAAAAATCAAGTGCCGCCGCTGACGGTCTGCTCACTGTGGCCGCGGCCGCTCTTCCTCTCACTCCCTTTGTATGTCTATCGAGCAAAGTCAGCAATAAGCTGCTATTTGTATTTCCTGCCAAGCCCACCGCGGGTTAGGTTTTCCGATTGTGCTGAAATTTGAGCATTTCCTCCACAGCGTATTCTTTCATGGGGGTCCAAGCCCCTCTGCAAGAGCTTTTAGAAATCACGGCGGGACCAGGGCTGTAGCCAAGGGTTGTTAGGAATACTATCATGGTCGTGGATCAGGATGAAAAATACTGGCCTCAGCCGTAAAGAATACGCTTTGAACTGTAGAACGTAAACTCCTCCGTGTTGCTAGTTTTTACCCAAACACAGAGAGGAGACGACCTCAGTGCCCCTAATGGCGGCTACGACTTGATTTTAAGTTGCTTCTGCGCGAGGCGGTGCGTAGCTCCAGCTGTTTCTCACATCTCCTTTTTTGCTTTTGTGTCTTTCATACACTGTTGCAACACACATTTTCTCCCTTACCTCCTTGTGGTACCTAGCTCATACAAAAAGCTTTGGTTTTATTAGTCCAGCTTTGGAGATATTTGGCTCCAACACAACACGATGGAGATTCAATTCCTTGGTGGTGAAAAATGACATTTAAGATTTAGCAGCAACGGTCCCTATGAAGCTATTGACATCAAGTCCGGCCAATTTTATTTATCACAAATCAGAAATTTGCCTCAGGGGGCTTTATGGTCTGCACAGCATACGACGCCCTCTGTCCTTAGACCCTCGATTCGGATGAGGAAAAAATCCCCCCAAAAAATCGGCTACTAAGATAATTGTTAGCTCAGCCCCTACACGCCTCAGTTTCACTTTGTGTTGTGTCTGTACACTCCTCATGGCTCCACTTGAACACATCCGCTGTGAGGCCGAAAGGAAGTGGTCTGGCTCTCTTTTTCATGGTTTGGTCGGGGGCCACGTAGTTCCAGCGGTGCAGTGAAACCTTAATGCCACGGCACACAATAATATTTTTAGACAGAACAGTGTTCTTCCAGTTTGTTTGGCCCGCTCCGTAAAAGAAACCGTTTTCCCGGCTTGGCACGGAAGAACTTACACCCCCCCAACATCGGTGTCCATATACTTATGGCAATGTAGCGTATTAGCATTGGATTAGGAACTCCATAATGTGGCATGATTCACATTGGTTCACTTGGTTCAGGGCGTGCATTGGATTTAAAATAATATTACAAACGCATCTAAAGAGATAAAATGCCCCCCCCCCCCCCCCCCCTTGTGAGGACAGTGGGGTGTTCGTGGGGAGTGTAAAGGGAGGTGAGGACAAAAGCAGAGGCGTGGAAGTGTCAACAGTGAGCTTTCATCACTTTCTACCCCCCCCCCCCTCCTCGTCTCTCTCTTTGTATCATCCAAGGTCAGGCAGCAGTGTCAGGAGTGCGACAAACGGTGGCATGTGTGTGAAAATGTGCGTTTGCTCCCCCCCCCCCACACTCCTAAATCCAGACACCGTCCCAACCTTGGCATTCTAAAGACCAAACAAAACTGAAACCGTCATTTTCTGCACTCAAATCCGAGCTGTCAGTCTTAATTTGAAACGTCGCAGCGCAATAATGTAGACTGTGTAGGTGGGGGGGAGAGCACTGGCAATTCAGGGGGGATTGCGTTTCTCGGGGGGGAAATAAAGCACTTCAAAGCACCAGATTGTGATATACAAATGTAAATTCATTTACTGCTCACGTCAGGAGGAGTGTGCTATTGTTTAGACTTTTTTCCAGTAGCTTAACATTTTGAGGAAATCTTTGACAGCGACGGATAGAGGAGGAATTTTAAAAGGCCCGCCGGCAAGCCGCAACCTGATCGCTTTTTGGCTGAATAACACAGCGGATAATTGATTATTGTGGATCCATTCACGCCATATGAAAGTATCCGATATTGCTTGAGGAAATGTCGAGATTGTATTAACATCCTATTATGCATGCTTGTGCAGCCGCGGCCCTAAAATAAAAGGTAAATCAGAGTGGTTGGTTTATTAAATATTCACTTTCACTTTCAAATGCATGCTGGAAAGTGTGTGTCATGTTTTCTACATTATTGAACTAGACATCTTGACTTTAAAGTACATTATTAGTCATAGTAATGACCTGGGGTGGTAAGTATAGAAGGGGGAGGCTTTCATAACCCTGTTTCCAGCTGTTTTCAGTGATAGACGCTCTGGCTTTCTTTGTCAAAACTTGCCGTTTGCAGCGTGCAGGCTGCTAGCTCAGAGGTTGTTGTTTCAGGTAGCGACAGGGGAGGGGAATGGCAAGTATTCCAGTTGCCGGACTTACCCCAGCGGCCTAGATCCGGTGAGTCAGACTAGTAAAGACCAAACCAGACCAGGTCTCTTTTGTCATGAGTGAAACCGTGTCTTCAATTAAAAGCTAGATAATCCCAAATTTGCAAGATTATGTAGATTCTGAGTGAGTAGGTGCGCTTCCGTTCGCCGCTTTTGAGGTCCCGCCTTGATACATTCGCCAGTGATGTGGCCAGCACCACTGACGCTGGCGCACCCAAATGTAATGCAGACACTATTAATGCTACCAGTTGCGTCCCTGTTTGACAAATGAAAATGTCCGCCATCAGAAAGGTCTATTTAGGGGAAGAACAGACGAGCAAAGTGTGCCAAACAACCAAAACAAACTCAAACCGGAGATCAAAGGCAAAAAGACATCACAGCGCTGCCTACACTGTTTGATTGACAGCTGATCAAAATACAGACGCGCGTCGCAGCGAGCTGCCTGGCATGAAAGATGCAAACTAGAACAAACTGAAGATTCCACAGATTGTCACGCCAGCTATTCACCGCTGCCATGTGTCTTGTTACTTTCCCTCAGTCCGGTTGGACAATCACTGAGATTGCAGTAGCCTACAATACAAATTCACAAGTCCGCGAGTCTCTCTAAGTCTTCAGTTTGTATTGCGTGGACACACTGCATTAAATCCATATAAATGGATCTGACCCCTCAGTGCTTGCCTTCGCCAGCTGCTGGAGACACAGCTGTGCTCACACTCTGTTTGTCTTCCTGCCTGATTGACAGTGAGATGTTAAGCAATGCCGGAACTGCTCATCCCCAGTGTACATCTGGTTCCTTCCCCATATGACTATTGTTGAGCAATAAATTGGCAAACCAGCCCCGCTAAACCTCCATCTGGAGGCACACACATGACACCAGTGGCCAGATGCACCGATGACTGAGTTATAATAAAACTGGCGATTTACTTTTCAGCTCAAGTCTAGAGCTCTGCCAGCAGCCCTTACAGGCTGCAATTTTTTTTATTACACCCTTCACTGGAACCAACAACATACTGACTATTTTGCTAGTCTTACAGCCTGACAAGCTGAAAAAAAAAAACCCCTGCCCCTGAGGATGACCCGAGAGGAAAGGCAGCGGGTTCATTAGATAGATAAAGGTTAATAATTAATTGCATAAATAATTGTATGATAATCTGTAGATATTGACGTTTCTGTGGAGGTCTTGCTCTGACGGCTGTACTAACGGCAGGATCTATGGAAAATACTGGGATTCGTGCCTTTGGGACAATGAATATCCAGCGTCTCACTGGTACCTGAAGCAACACACCCCCAACCAACGTGGCCCTTTGGCGTTGTTTCGGCGCAGGGCCTGTTTCCGGTCAAGACACCCACTAACTACGGCAGAATCGGGTGGGGGTTGGGTACGACAATTTTTGTAATGTTTCGGCGAGGTGGGCGGAGGTGAGAAAGTGGTTTTGAACTGTTCTCTCAAGTGCTCTTTTTTTCATTCTTCGCACAGCTACTTCCGTCGCTTCTCAGCGTTTCTGCTCGGACGACGCGACACGCATTCTTCATTCAATACTGATTCAATTTGTGGATGTTTGATCTGATTTCTGCCTTCAAGGACAAATATTCGCCTAATGGTGGAATTAGATGAAAGGTCGAGGGGATCCTCAAAATCATTAGGAATCCATCCTCCGGAGACCACAAGTATCTGTCCAGTTGTCAAGATGTCTTACTGTGGAACCAAAACATTGTCTCTTTTGTGTATGGCCATATGCTGGATCAATACCCTTTTCTGGGAAAATGAATGCAGGCCGTGGCCCTCGGACGGAGTCGTCCATCTGCACAGTGCTCATCAGTAAATCTGACAGCAGCAGACGCATTTCAGAAATGACGTTTGTTTTTACATTGTTTTCACTGTCATCCAGTACCAAACATTTGTCACCAGTTGTTTGTCAAATCAACCAACAATGAGACCTTGTGCACATCTCCCAGCAGTGCATAAGAATGTTGTGAGTTCATTCTTATCACCCTGGTCTGGTCATGAGTTTAGGAAAACACAGCTGCTTTCTTGCGAGCGTGCAACTCCCGCCGCCGCCGCCTGTGCAGTATCCACAGATCCCCCCTCTAATGTTTTTTTAAACACTGAGATCATATCTTGTAAATCCCTGGCGCTCGTTGACATCTTGCTGGAGGTTGGGTTTGTGGGTCTGATTCTCAGAAGAGATGCTGTAAAAGAGATCAGCGATTCTCAAAATTGGATCCAGAGGGCTCCTGAGGGGGAACTCAAACAACCTGATGAATAGTTTCATTCAGCTCTAATTTAATTCTCCAGGAATGATGGTAGTTGCAATAGAATCTCCCCGGTCCTCCCTAAGACAGGATCTTATCAATTGGCTTGTGTCCTTGTGTGCATCTGTTTGTGAGAACATTTGTGAGAATGCCTGTCTAGATCGTAATATATAATGTCATTTGTGGGTCGTCCAGTCAGCGTTACTGCAAACTAGATTGCTTCTTTTCTTGCAATCTCCTCTATAAAGGTCCAGGTACACGTATACATATAAGTTCATTGCATTACATTACATTTTGCAAAAGATATAAAACCAAGAAATGCATATACCACAGCTGAATACAATAGAAATAAAGAAGATGCAGCGATCAGTCGTCGATGAATCAAGAAAATGAATAGAATATTTCGGGGTTTTAGACAACGCAAGACAATTAATGACGTCACCAATGTGATGGGCGTTTTGTAGACCGTTTTATGAACGTTAATCGATAGTTGTAGCCCTGAATGCAATTCAACAAATTAGATAAAAAAACAATAAAAGGACAGAACAGACATGATTCAAGAAAGTGCTGTTCTACACTTGATCCACACTCCATGTTGTCGCTCCAGTGTAGAAAAGAGTACCACGAGCACTCTTTTCACTGATCCGTGCCTGGGTACGGTACACAGTGTTCACACTAGTCAAACAAACTGGACTTTGGGGTCAAGTGTACTCTGATCCTTGTCCCTGATGCGAAAGGCCCCTTAAAGAAGATAAAGAGCTAGCTTGCCTGATCTCCTGGTCGTTCAGGTCGTTCCAGAGTCAAGGGGCCCTAATTGCAAAGGCCCTCTGTTTTTTTTAGCCTGGACATGGGAACCTCCTACAAAGACCTACCTGTGGATCTCAGGCTACACTCCATTAGCATACACATGTGGGGCTAGAATAGTTAGCATCCAAACCCGTAAGTGTCTTAATCGTGGTCATGGAGTACCTCAGGGATTTTGGTGGAATTAAAGAAATGAAGTGTGGCAGTTCTGTCCCCTATCATTTGCATTCTTTTGCAGTGAGTTCTCTAATGATATGCATCAGCTATGCTCTAATCAGGGTTGTTAGTGCCACTGCCCCCCCCCCCCCCCCCCCCCCCCCCAGTAAAAGTGGCCAATCTAATCCAGTGTGTAGACTGGTTTTCTTTTTCTTAAACAGTTTTACAGAGGCCCTCACATGAGAAGCACTTCCAGATTCCCTCAAGTGTCAACCATATTATTTCCTCTGAACAGTCTGGTGATTTGACAAACAAGCCAGTTTCACATGCCGTTTCACAAACCTGGTGAAGCTGCCAAACAGGAGGGAGACATCACAGTTGTTGTTGACACCGTCAATCCATCTGGTCTTTCCCACCATAATGCCATCATGGTCTGTTTTAGCGGAAGAAAAATTTGTTTCCATATGGCATATGAATGTTCATGCTCAACGTCTCGGCCAACATTTACAAAAGTCCTAAAAGTACTCGCAAAAAAACCCCCAAAAAATTCAAAATTTCATTATTGTCTCGCCTCATCATCAAGTCTTTTGCAATGAATGTGGTCTGCTCTGATCGCCGTTGTTGATTGGGGGAAAAAAAATAGAATAATTTTGCTCAAACTTAGTCAACATTACAAGCTGTTATTTGCATTTACCTTGTAGCTAAATATATCCAACGACATGTCCCTCTGATCAAAAAGAAAGATGTGTTAGGGACATCTAAATGTAGCGTGTCAAAAGTATAAAGAATGCCTCAAGGTCTTAAACTCAGCTTTTGAAAGGAATCACGGCTATTTATTTTTGTGCTGCTTATGTTCCCGTCGTTCAAATCAGAAATTGAAGCTAGCTTAGA
This sequence comes from Enoplosus armatus, assembly GCF_043641665.1. Lineage (NCBI taxonomy): Eukaryota > Metazoa > Chordata > Actinopteri > Centrarchiformes > Enoplosidae > Enoplosus > Enoplosus armatus. Next base: position 15,096,611 of record NC_092202.1, read on the forward strand.
GGATAAAAGGATTTACAGTATATATAATGAAGTGTTTCGGGTGGAGAAAGGTAGGGGGAGAGAGACATTAACAGATGTACCACGGCAGTAAGAGAGAGCATGGGTAGATCCATTGGGAGCGTTGTTTTGATCGCAGCGGGGTCGGGCTTGCTGAACGGCATGGAGGGAGAGTCTACAGCTGTGCTGTTCCAATAGGAAGCTCCTTTGATCAGGCTCTCTTTAGAATACGGAGACATCTTCGACAATGAGCAGGGAGATGTCAGTCTGCTGGGATTTAGGGATATTTCAAGGAGCACAAATGGGATATGACTTGTTTTCAAAGCAAATTTTTAGTTTGAATAGTGAGCTGTGCACACAACAGCGAACTCAAAACGCAAAATAAGCACCGGAGACATGGAGAGTGACACACCAAAAGTTGCATTCACCCTGACAACTGGCAGAAATCAGATGCCTTTTTCTTGGGATAAGCACCCTCCTAAACTATCTTGTACTTTGAGATGAGGGTGCTGGCTGCCCGTGAACAAACAGGCAGCACATTAAAACACTGTCAGCGTGAACAATAGGCACATTTATAAAGAACCGTCCTCTGTTTCCTCTTGCACATTCGTCCTTGTCCACGCAGACTTTTGGGTGAGCTGTGTTGGTGATGTCATGAGGGCACTCTGTAGCCTACAAGCTAGTTTAACGTACAACCAATTGGCATTAGCAAATACATTTTGAAGGAAACACAATGCTGCCCGGATTGCGTTTTTTTTTTATCAACATGTAAAAATGATACTGTAATAATGCTCCTGGCTACTAAAGAATTACTCCTGGTTCTGTTTTAAATACAAACCACTTGGTCAAGGTGAGGGAAAGATGGTGGTTCTTGCAAAAGTCAACTTTTTGCGACTTTCTAAACATGTTAAGTAACATTTCCTCATTTTTTCACTAGAAAACGTAATCTGGCTGGCATCACGTGTCCTTTCAAAATGTATTTGCTGTTGCAAATAAGCTGTACATAAGCTTGGCTTCCAGGAGACAGGGTTGGAGATGCTCCCGCATCACATGATCAGAGCTGACAGCGAAGCCGCTCAGATCCAATCGGTTATTAGACGCATTTGCAGTGGGACCCCATATCCAATTAGACTAAATATACAGTACATCCTCTCCCTATTCTTGCCCCAGGACAGGTCTTGGTTACACATGCTTACCTCTACGATCAACCCGACCATCCACACCGACCTCCACCCTATAAGCCCAATTTACCCATCTGATGCTCACCTGACGCGTCATACGCACAGCTCTTTTGGAGAGTTCAGAGTGTTTCGTTTCGATGCTTGGAAATAGGACGCTGATGTATCACGACAACTTGTGTCAGGACACCGCCGGCGTCTTGCCTCTTAGAACGTCTGACTCACAAGATTGGAAAACACGTTGCCAGTGGAGCTAATTCCAGCAGCAATTACATTCCCTCCTAAGCGTATTTGCCTAAGCACATTAGTATAGAGATGTGTTTTACAGGAGACAAGGTTACACAAAGTGATAATACATTAAGCGGTCCTGACATCCAGCATGCTAATGGAGAACGTGAGACTTCTTCGGTAAACAGCTTTGATGAAGAGGGAGTTTCTGGGACCTGAAAGTAGCAAAGCGGAGCGGGGGGGGGGGTGGGGGGGTATCTCTTATGTCCCTTGTCCGAGAAGTCGGCCAACTGCACAGAGAGCTCAGTCACACCAGGGTCCTTCCTGCTTCCAAATTCTGCTCTGGTCACGTCCCCGAACAACTTCGAGAAACATTTGGAGTGCACATGGCGGCAGCAGAGACTGAATTTGCAGATAGCCCGCCCTGGCTCCGGCCTGATAATCCTGTCATGTGGCATTTTGGGCTCAGTTATGTCGACCGAACTTGGGTCTCGTTCCAGCCCTCTCGGCGAGAAACGGAAGCCGTGATCAGAGAGACACGAGTGCTCGACAGCTGTAAAAAAAAAAGGGTTGTGACTCTTTTCACATGTCTTGTTAGCCGGTGTTTGGCCAGAAAATGATGCACCGAGTTTCTCCTCCTCCGGAGTACAGCAGACAGTCCGGTGCTACATCCTAATGGAAGCCACATTCTTGGACTCCATTGTTTGAAATTGAAATGGAGAGCCCCCAAAGGTCTTTTGTATGATAGGAAATTGATTGCCATTGGTATTGTATGGCTAGTACTCAACAGTAGAAGGCTGAAATGGAAGAAAAAAAGAAGAAAAGGAAGAATGATGTGAATGCTGGCTGCTTGTTAGAGTAAACTGAGTTTGAGGTAATTACAATCGGCCTCTTTTTTCCCCCACAGAATGGATTAGATAAAGATTGATAATGTAATAGCGCTTTCATTGCAATTTCATTTCAACAGTCCTTGAGTGGGGATGTGTGTTCGCGTGTGTGCCGGCTCTCTCGCTCTTGTTTGTTTGAAAGCGATTTTTGTGTATGAATCGTCTGTGCAGTGGGGAATGAGCGCCTGCATATGGAAGCGCGCGGGTCGGTAAATGGCTTCACGGCGAGGAGGTTCAGTTGAAAAGGAAGCGCCGGGGGAATCTATCATAACGACGAGATGAGGTGAGGAGGGAGATGGAAGCAGCGCATTTGGCAGGAAGTCTCTGAGAAATGAATAGCACTGTATTTCATTTTGGGACGGTACTCCGTCAAAGCCTGAGTCGGTGACAGAAAGTTGGACGGAGGTCGGCTCTTCCCTGCGTTCTCACGGGGTGGAGGTGGGGGAGGATGGAACTTACTGACTATAGGTCATCCTCTGGCCCCTATATGTGCTCCAGAATGCATGCATTCGATCTTTTTTACGCCTTTTAAGTCACTTTACTATTGATACAGAATGTACATTTTCAGACTGTTAATGTGTGTTATTCGATGGACAGACAAATTGTTGCCGACCATTTTGATAATCGATAAATCGTTTCAGTCATTTTCCAAGCAAAAACGTCAGACGTTTGCTGGCTCCTGCTTCTTAAATGTGAGGATTTGCTGCTTGTCTTTGTCGTCTATGGCAGTAAAAGAAGAGTCTGTGGGTTTTGGACCGTTGGTTGGACAAAAGAAGCAATTTGAAAGTGTCACTTAGTTGGCAACTAATTACTTTTTTTTTTTTTACACCCATTTTGCATGACAAGTCAGTTTTCTGTAACTGTTTATAGGAGATGACAACAACAACAACACTGCTTGGAGAAATGAATACTTACAGTGAAAAACCACAGATGGCCCTGTATATTAGGACAGTCTGAATAAAACGTGGATCCCCTGGCTGCAATCATTTATATTTGCGAGCGAAAATGTCAGGACACCACGGCCTCGTTTACTTTTATATTCCATTACCTACAGCGCCTAATAGCTACCACATTTACTGCTGGTGGTCTGTACCTGCAGACCACTACATGCTCAGTTGCAGCTGCTTGCGCCAAACCAGGTCCCTCACATTGTTTGCATTGCCGTGTGGACCTGTGAAACCTGAATCTCATGAACCCTTCTGCGGCCTAATGCTGCTCTGCGATTAATGCCTTGTGAAGATAGACTTGTAAATACTCTGCCTGGGATGGCAATGAACCAGCGCAACTGTGTTTTGGAGTGGAGAAGCAACTTTTCCCACAGCTCTTAATGTGCCTGGGACGCGCCGGGCTCATGCAGGGCTGCTATCAAAAAGCTAAATTAGTGCCAACAAGCTAAAAACTGTGACTCAGTTCAGGTGGATGACTCAGGTTCATGTACAGTAAAGACTAAAAAACATGCAGTTTTGGTGTCCTGTTTTTTCCGTTTAGTGGTGGAGTCATTATTGCTAATACACTGCCCTTCAGCCAGCACATAAATTAATGAGCGGTGCTGCCAGGGGAATGTGGCTTTGGTTCAAGGATGGTCATACAGGCATGTGCGAAGAGAGAATCATTTTAAATAAATGTTCTTTTGAAATGGCACTCAGATCCGGTTCTTTTCAGGGCCCAGTATGTATCATGCATGTGTGAGTGACACCCGTAGAGTTGGAAGGTATTATGATGGTATTTTGAGGTATTATTTGGTTGATATGACACAAGGAAAAACAACAGGAATCGAAAGGTATCATTTTAACGCAATGTGTCTGTAACGTAAAGAAGAAAAACAAACAAAGTGAAAGTCTTACAAGAACCAGAACCGAATCCGGAAACCAGTACAGTAGTGAAGTGGTAAGGATTATTTCATGGTATCCATGGTTCCGGGAGTAAATGTCCTGTTCAATCCCTGTCAAGACAATGTTTTGTGACTGACAGTTGCAATGAGGGATTAGCAGCAACAATGCAAGGGCCCGAAACTTTCGATTTTTTGTTGGCTTGTTTAAAGTCAGGGTGATTGTCTGAACTCTTTTGCATTTTTGCTCCTCGCAAAAGGGGGTCGACAGAGTTCAAAATACCTGGTACAAACCTGCGTACGTAGCAAAAAGGGAAAGAGAAAGGTTAGCTGTGACTCCCAAGGAGCATTCTTTATAGAAACATCCAATCACAGGTCTTGAAATTCTGTTGTGCCCCCTAGCTAAAGGTTACGCTTCGCAACAACTGTAAATACAATACAGAGCACTCTGAACTACAGATTTGTTTCAAAGAGGGGCTTCCTCTCCGTAGCAGCTGAGGCTTATGGGTACTGTAGTATAGTGGAGGCGGTTTCTTTCAGATCCTCCTCCTCACACTTGCAGTGTTTTACATTCAAAACTCATGACTCGTCACAGTGCAAGGCTTTTATGGGTCTTAAAGGTTTTAAAGGTCTGGCACCCTCTGCAGTGGAGATAAATAAAGCCCCGGCCACTATTTGAGAATTTACGGTGTGTTACATGAAAACATATTACATAAGCCCGCTTTCATTAACCTCCTCACCCACACAGAGGGACAGAGCCTGTCGAGAAGTTGTAAGATTATGTGGTTGTTATTACATTATCCATAGCTGCAGGCGTCCTCCTCTTCGCGCTGCAGCCCCTCCACGCTCCTCTCCAAACTCTGGAGGTCTGTTTTGGGGATTAGTGCCTCTTTGGGAGCTCAGCGCTCGCAGCAAGGTAACAATTCACCATGCAATCCACGGGAAACACACAGAGGACATGTTTTAATTTGTCACCTCACCAGCTCTCCGCCCGCCGTCAGTGCAGGGAGCAGCCAAACCCACTTCAGAAGGAACTCCTTTACTCTCTGTTCCATTTCACGGGCTTTTATGTTATAATCCACTGTCGGCTTCACTCGCACATCTGATCTGGGCTCAGGGTTCAGGAGTGTGTGTAAATCTGTGTGTGTGTGTGTGTGTGCTCTTCCTGTGCTTCCTTTCTCACTCAGACCAAGTGTCCTCATAAGGATAGAAAAGCGAGGACGTCTTACCATTCCAGGTAGCAGGTTAGCAGGTTTGCATTAGCATCTACCATGGACTGAGAATGTATGCGTTACGCTACAGCTTTGCGCTACAGATTGGAATCGAGCAAACGCAAGAGACCTTATGTGACACTACCCATATGTCACAGCTAATGCAAATTAAAAGATAATATTTTACTGTTAAAAAGCAATCACATGGAGCATTAACCCTTTGAAAACGACCGGGCCGCGGCTAGAGCATTCATTTGATGAATCTTTTAGTCTGTAAAAAGTCGAAAAGCTGGCCTTCAAATTGCTTCTTTTGTCCGACCGACAGTCCGAAACCCACAGACTCTTCTTTTACTGTCATAGACGACAAAGAAAAGCAGCAGATCCTCGTCATTCAAGAAGCTGGAGCCAGCAAATGTTTGACAATTTTTGAAACGATTTATCGAATATCAAAGCAGTCGGCAACTCATTTTCTTTCGATCGATGAATCGTTGCAGCTCAACTGACACCTTTACACTCCGAGCGCTGTGAACTCTGCACTCTTGCCAGGATTCAGCAGTAAACCTTTTCCATTTTTGTTTTAAATTGTTTCGCGTGATCCACTAAAATAAAAAGATAAAAATTTTATAATGTGTGTGTGTGTGTGTTTGTGTGTGTGTAGTGGAGCAGTCAGCTATAATGTGAGTCCAAGTCCAGCCCAGTGTGGCTGCTCATCACAACAGCGCCTCATTAGAGGAGAAGCTGCCGATGTAACATGACACCAGAAACAGGGTGGCCATTTGTACTTGGACAGAAGCACTGGAAAGAGAATCATTAAAAACAGCATTAATGGATTTTAACCATAACTGAGGCAGGTTATTACACAGGATACCGATGAAAGAGAACGATACCCCTATTTCAAGAGTCACATGTAGTTACTGAAGGTTCTTACAAGTGTAGTAAAACCAAAACACTCACACACACAGGCACACACACACACACACACACACACACAGTCATGACTCATCCCTTTTATCCCTGGTGTTAACACAGTCAGGCCTATCTGACACGTCCAGGGCCAAAGCACCGGCAGCCAAACACCGATTCGAGTTTCCCTCATTTAGCTGCTCGACAAAGGCCAGGCCTGTGTGTGTGTGTGTGTGTGTGTGTGTGTGTGCGAGGGGCAGTCATGTGTGTTTAATTAGCACACAACACCTGCCTCCATTACAGGGCAATTAGACTCCACATCACATCCACACACATTACTGGTAAGCTTTTCACTTGGATGTCTCTGTCTCTTTAGTGCAACGTATTCCATGTAGCTTTGTGTGGGTTGTCCTGCATTTATGCCATACAGCTCTGTTTATTTCTCTCTAAATCAGGCCTTTTCACTCTTTTCAATGTCTCCGTTTTTCTTTTTTTCCTTTTCTTTTTATCTTCAGCTTTCCACGCATTTCTATTTTTTCATGCCTCGTCCTGCTTTTACCACAGCTCTTGTTGCCATTGGACTTTCGTTCGTTTCTCCGGCTGCCTGGTTTGAAAATGAGATGCTGCAGTAAATTAGCACATAACACATAAGAACAGAAGAAGAATACAGAATTATTTTATAGACATAATGAGACATGCAGAAATTGTGAAGATTTGGTCAGCAGGTGGTCCAGATGTTCTGTCTGTTCTTGTTGGGTTGATTCAGTTAACATTCAGAGTTTGCTTTACGTCAAACTAGCCAAAGAATTAAACAGCGTCTGTAGTCAAGATTACATGTGATAAATAAACTTGATTGACTGGTTGATTGATCTCCCTCCTCATCCAGCCGCTGTCACAGCTGGTAATAACTGCTGAGTACTCATGTAGTAATGTAGTAATGACTGCTGAGTACTCATGTAGTAATGTAGTAGTCACTGCTGAGTACTTGTGTAATAATGTAGTAATGACTGCTGAGTACTCGTTCGTGTAATGTAGTAGTGACTGCTGAGTACTTGTGTAATAATGTAGTAATGACTGCTGAGTACTCGTTCGTGTAATGTAGTAGTGACTGCTGAGTACTTGTGTAATAATGTAGTAATGACTGCTGAGTACTCATGGTATAATGTAGTAATGACTACAGAGTACTCTTGTAATAATGTAGTAGTCACTGCTGAGTAGTCTTGTAATAATATAGTAATGACTGCTGAGTACTCTTGTGATAATGTAGTAATGACTGCTGAGTACTCTTGTAATAATGACTGCTGAGTACTCTTGTGATAATGTAGTAATGACGGCTGAGTACTCTTGTAATAATGACTGCTGAGTACTCTTGTGATAATGTAGTAATGGCTGCTGAGTACTCTTGTAATAATGACTGCTGAGTACTCTTGTGATAATGTAGTAATGACGGCTGAGTACTCTTGTAATAATGCAGTAATGACTGCTGAGTACTCTTGTAATAATGTAGTAATGACTGCTGAGTACTCTTGTGATAATGTAGTCACTGCTGAGCAGTCTTGTGACAATGTAGTAATGATTGCTGAGTACTCTTGTGATAATGTAGTAATGACTGCTGAGTACTCTTGTAATAATGTAGTAATGACGGCTGAGTACTCTTGTAATAATGACTGCTGAGTACTCTTGTGATAATGTAGTAATGACGGCTGAGTACTCTTGTAATAATGTAGTAATGACTGCTGAGTACTCTTGTAATAATGACTGCTCAGTACTCTTGTGATAATGTAGTAATGACTGCTGAGTACTCTTGTAATAATGTAGTAATGACTGCTGAGTACTCTTGTAATAATGACTGCTGAGTACTCTTGTAATAATGTAGTAATGACTGCTGAGTAGTCTTGTGATAATGTAGTAATGACTGCTGAGCGTTCATATCTTGGCTCTATGGAACAAGTCCAACAGTGTGAATGTAGCACTTGTACAGGCTTTGTAGCGGTCCTGCGTTTGTATGGTAATTGCTGGTATATTTCAAAAGATCTAACAAAAGGGCAAAAAAAAACTCCCCAGAACCTGCTGTGAATTCAATCCCTTCCTCTGTTTCTCTTTCTGCTCTGTATTAACTTCCTCCTTTACTTTACACCCCAACTCCCTGCTCAGTCTCTCTCTCTCTCTCCCCTTCAGCCATGCAGTCGACAACACCTTTCACAGCACGCTCCTCCAATCAGGAAGCTCTCCACATGTCCCCTTCCTGCCTGTGCTCATCTATTATTGGTGCGGCATCAGCCAGGCGGCAGGATGGATGTACCCATTCTGCCCAGACTGACCTCCCAGGGTACATTCATGGGCAAATATACCCATTCCCTCACCTCACGCCTCCCTTTTTTTATTTTGAAAAATAGCTCCACTGTGGAATGTCTCATTTCTTCTTACCAGTCCCTAGCAGCAGCAAGACGATAAACGAGACAAATGTGACAATGCAAGAATGACAATTTTCCGTCTCGTGTTTGGGCGGCGGTTGCTTTGGTCCTCCTTTGTCTGCTCGCTCCGTAAGTATAGGTTGAGCCTTGGAGCATTTTCTAAAGTGGGCATGAGAGTGTCTCGTTTACAAGTGTCCTTTCTGTGGAGAGCAATGATAGCAATTTTGACCCTCAGCACGCACACACACACACACACACACACACACACACACACACACACACACACACACTCCACCACCACTACCAGCAGCATTAAAACCACCACCAAGCCTACTTTCAGCTAGCACTAGCACTCAAAATGCTTCTTCTCCTTCTTCTTCTTCTTTTTTTTTTTTCCCCTCTAACTTGTGTCGAATCACTATAATTTCATGCCAAACCACACAGTGCTGGTTTTTATCGTTCTCTCAGGAGGTGGGGGTCGGGAGGGAAAAGAAGAAGGGAGAAAGAAGAGGAGGAGGGAAAAGAGGGGGGGAAAAAAAAAAAGAAAGAGGGAAAAAGCCCCGCTGACCTAAATGTGGCTCTCATTAAGATGGCCTGCACACGAGGGAAGGAGGAGTACAAGCCAAGAAATGTCCCCTTTCTCTCTCTCTCTCTCTCCCCCCCCCCCTCCTTTTTTCGAACCTCTCATACTGTACAGGCCTGCCCTCACCCCTTCTCACGCCTCTCCGTCTTCTCTTTTCTGTTTTCCCTCTTTGTCCTCCACCCTTTTCTCCTCTCTTTACGTCTCCAGTTTCAGCCCTCCATACCCATTTTCCCTCCCCCCTGCCATTTTTCCTGTTTTCTTTTTGAAGAGGCCCAGTGTTTATGTATAAATGTTATAACAGAGTGAGGTTTTGCAGCCGGCCAGGGAGGTGGGTGGGGGGGGGGGGGGGTTTACAGCACAGAAATAATAAAAACTACTTCCTCTGTTCAGCAAAATTGAGGTTGTAACTTTTTACCATTTTACCTGCCGCCTAATGTAATGCTCGCCAGATCCCAGCCGCAGAATGTGATTTACTATTAACATGAATATTAAAGTTGCCTGACCTACTTTTGTTTTTTTGCCCAGCCTCTGTAGCAAAAAGATCTATACAAAACAACAGCAAAATAATGAAAGCGGCGACAATGTGGTCCCCCCAGCCTCTGAGCCCAAGTAATAATGCGACGGGCAGACAGCGAGACGGAGTGAAGGTACATAAAAAAAAAAAAAAAAGTGTGGGGGGGGGGGCATAACAATCTGGGGTATGGGCTTGAAGTCTTATAAGGTCCTGGCAGACAGAGAATGCCCAAACAGACTATTAACATTAGAAAATGATGCAGGCGGCGGCGGGGGGGGGGGGGGGGGGGGGGGTGGAGCAGCAACAGAGGCACGGCGTGTATTATGAATGGCCGGTGGATGGGCGTCTCGTACCGCAGTCTGATGTATGGATGTGTATCGCCCGAGGACAGAAACTGGGCGGTGTCCACAGCGAAATGCCTAATGTACCACAGCCATTGCATCGGGAGATGGCATCCATAAGTTAGTGTTCATGCTGTTCGACAGCCTCTCTCTCTCTCTCTCTGTGTTCATATGTCTCTCTGCCTGGAGATGACTGAGAGCTCGGCATCAAGGAGTCATCCACGCTTGGGCTGCAGCCAGTGATTATTGTCATTAGCGCTTGATCTACTGATTCTTTTCTCAAATTTGATTGATTCATTGTTTGGCCTATGAAATGTCAGCAAATTGGCATAAATCACAAGTTCCCAGGGCCCAAAGGGAGAGTCTTGTTGCCCAAAGATATTCCGTTCGCTATCTGAAGCCGTTTTTCTCATACGAACCAGAGTTGCTCCTCCACATGGCAGAAGACGAGTCTGTGTCAGACACTCTGGTTTGGCTCAGGCGAGGGGTGGCGCCTGGGTAGGGTGTGCAGGAGGAGGAGGAGGAGGAGGAGGAGGAGGACTCATCAGTGACGGTGACTGTTTTTTTGCGTCGACAGCAATACCACATTTATCGCGACGTATCCGATTATATCAAACGGAAAAAGTGGCCAGCGCTCCAGACTTCCCCACACAATGACCTGCTCTATTGGCACATGGGCTCAATCAGACATTACGTGGATTTTATACTAGTACTACAGAAAACCTACTTTACTTTTTTTTTTTTTTTTGGCTTAAACAAAGTAGAGGAATTCTGATGTTTACCATGTTAAGCACCGTAGATTAGCTTGTTAACATGCTAACATTTGCTAATTTCCTGAGGCTGATGGGGAATGTTATTATTACCTTTTTTTTTTTTTTTTTTTTGCCTGGTATTAAGGGCATAAAAACGGAATATTGCACAAATGTAAAGTTTGACCTGAGGGTGGCGCGAGATGAAACGTCAGAGGATCGTCACCAACAGTCGCGGAGACATTTCACTCCTTACCAAAAATGTCATCCTCACGGCGGCGCTAGAGGGAACTTCGGGGCATCACCAAAGTCAGTAGGATTCATTCTCTGGAGACCTCGAATGTCAGATTTTCACGGCAATTCATCTAATTGTCTGGACCAAGCTGCGTTGCTAGCTTGGTAAAAAAAAAATCACTTTGATGTTTAATTGATTTTCTGACGATTGACTTATTGATTGATTGAGCACCTGTTTTCGGTTTCCTCCGCTCCGCAATGTCTAAACAAAAGGGAAACAGCTAATTACCTCTTGGTTTTCTTTCGATTGGCCAAATGAAAAAAAACTTTTTCCCGAGGTTTGTTTTCTCTCTCTCCGCACTGAGATAAGAGGCCAGCATTGTCGGAGTTATCCCCTCTGGAGGCATTCTCGAATATTTCAATTTGTGAGCGTGAAAAATCAGGGGCTTACTGTGGATGAAATGGCAAAAAACAAAGAGAAAAAGATTAGTTTTCATATTTAACCAGCTTAGGGAAGCAGAACTGGGGTTGTTGGCACAGTTGTGCATTCAGCTCACTGATATTGCGCATGTTGTTCACCGCGGAGCAGTGTGCATGTTTGCAATCCATCTCTGCTCAAGGCCCAATGTTATCCTCATATTGCTTTTAAAGATGCGCTTAATCATTCTGTTGTTGTCAATTATTCGTCAGCGGAGTCAGGGAAAGAGCAGGTCTTGGATCATTTATGCAAATCTCCTAACGTGCTTGTATTAGTTGCGTGTTCAGTGAATAAGGGGCCTAGTTTTGACCAAGGGGCCATTCGTAGGCCAACTGTTGCTTTTCAAACCACTTAATGGAGTCGGTTCAAGCATACATTGGCTTTAATAACCATTGTCTGGGCCGGCTGCCATAGCAAATCAGATTATATCACGAGGACAGGGAAGACTAAGTGTAGCAGGGGGCCGCAACAAGCATGGCTAAGACTATAGAGGACCTGATAATGGAGAAACGTAATCACATTTTTATGCAATGCCGAGGCATTTTCAGAAGGAAAAAACAGCCCTGTTTACGTCTGTGCTGCTTATCAGGGGCCTGGATTGTGAGAGAGCGTCTCTGAGAGCAGTTAGATGTGAGATCAGATTTATCCTGCCATTATCTAAAGCTGGTCTGAACAGATCAACAAAAAAAAAACACCCAGAATTCTTATGCACAACTGTTCCCGGCGCGGCGGCCGCTACTTCTGTGCAGAGGGCTCCTCGGGTGGGAGATCCAGGATCCCCCGAGTGGCAGGCTTGTTGCATGGGATGGTAATTCAGTGTCAGTGTCAGTGACTCTCGGCCTAATGTTCTCGGAGATCTCCAGATTTGTATTACGCCGCCTGGATTCCGCCACGACCGCGTCGAGACTTGCGGTCGCATTGCCAGAAATCAGACACGTCGACAGGTATTTGGAAAACGGTGACTCTCAGCTTTGATTTGTGTCGGGATTGCGACGCTTCTTTTCCACACCGTTTCCTCTAGCACCGCCCGTTAGGTTGACACTTTTGGTGTCTAATGAAATATCTCAGCTCATTCAAGGGCCCCCAGGGGATGAATTGTAAGAACTCCAGTCCCTTAACCTTTCGTGCTTAGTGCCAAGTCAGGTCTAAATTTCTGTTGGTCCAGACAGACACGTGGAAACACTACTCACTCTGTGTGTGTGTGTGTGTGTGTCTTGCAGGTCTAAATTGAAACGCTGAATCCATTCTCATCCTCTCTTTGTGTCTCACCACCTGTGTATGTGTGTGTGTGTGTGTACTTGATACCAGTGGGGGGGGTATAATTGCTGGTCAGTGCCTGTTGGACGTCAAGTGCAATTAGCAAGCGGAGGGTTGTGTGTGCCATCCATCTGGACACGGTAAGTGACTTGGATGGAGATGGACTTCCACTTCCCACCCCAAAAGCAATCTGCGAGCCCCCCCCCCCCCCGCCTCTACGTGCCACAATGTCAGCACCTGGGAATTGAGCCTGCCACTCTCCGATAAGGGCCCAGCCGACTCCTTAACTACGCCGGCGCTCATTACCTCGCGCTAGATCAAATCCCCAGGGGGCCTCAGCTCCCCTCTGAATCCCTCTTTACAGCCCTCCGGCGACTCATTTAGAAATGAAAGCGGAAAAAAGGCTCACCTGCGAACTGGAGCTGGAGGGAACGGATGGGTAGCCGTACCGTCTTCGCCCGTCCAGTATCCCAGAGCCCCGTTTTGCAAGGGTGCGTGTGCTTTCTCACGGCATCCTTTCATGTCTCTCTCTCTCTCTCTCTCTCTCTCTTTTTAAGTTCAGCACCTCTGCTCTTTTCTTTTGGTATATTCAGTGCTAGTGGAGAAACACATCAGAGCCTTTCAAAAAAAAAAAAAGAAAATAAAAATTTCATATTGCAACTCTTGCCTTGAAACCTTGACCTTGAAGGGAAAGCTCTCTAAAGCTATGTCAGCTCTGCGTTATAAACCACAGGTACATTGTACAATAAACTTCTGACTACTCAAGGAAGATATCAAGCCCAGTGTAGAATTGTCTATTTCCCTCGGGAAGCTATAATCTTTAGCACAGCGATGGAGTCGTTTTTGTTCTGCTTTTTTCTCGGCAACGTTTGCTACAGCCGACTGGATGAAATGAAATGAACTGAAATGAAAGAAAGACTTTACTGCGTGTAATGTGAAAGTGGTTGCTCAAAGTGATGAACACAGTAGGGGTCTTCTCGAGCTGGTTCTCTCTGTTCCCAGCAACCAAGGTCAAACCCAGGACCTGCGTCAGACTGGGTCCAGATTATATTAAGTCTAATCGGGTCAGGGTAGTGTGCCGTCCTATTGCCGCGGGTCTGAGATAAGTGTATCAATAGCGCGCTGCAGGGATGATTTTGGATTATTGCAGAAAACAAAAGTTTATGACATTTACACGTCTTGTTCAGCGAGATAATCTTCACTAATGAACTCCACTTTTAGGATTTTTTGAAGCGCAAAGTAAAAGTAAAAAAAGCTAACGTTGGGCTATAAAGGAACTACAGCACGGTCGCATGGCTTCAACGCCACCACCGCTGAGCTTCACTTTAAAGAGACTATAGATAGATATGGAGTATAAACACAACGAGGCTGCGAAGGCGGACTAGTGAGCAGATGACTAAGACCTTGCTGCTGCCAGTGATCCCTCTCTCTGTTTGGGTTTGTTTGGATTCAGCCACATTTTGGATCGGCTCCCTTCCAGATTGAAGGTATAATTGTGCACGTCGGGTTCCGTTTGGTCCATTTCGGATCAAGAGCAATTGAACCCGCAGAGAATTATTACCGCCGCTTCAGTCCTATGGAGCTTTACAGCCTCTTTTAGCTGAGCAGCGAACGGCAGACAGACACAGCTCGAGACTAGCTGGTGGACATAGTGGAGCATTCCAGCGACTAAAGAGATATTTAAGAGAATTTGTGACGAAATTCGCCCCTGTTCTTCTCAGAGTTCATGAAAGTAAACTCTTTTGTTTTGTTTTACGGTATTGTTTTTTTTCAATATATATGTATTTTTAAATGATATAGCTGGAACACTGACACTGTCCTCTATCTATGTTTTATGGCAGGGGCATTCAACTAAAATGCAGAAAATGTCCTCAAGCAAAGGTCCGGAACATCATGTCTAACTTGTGATTTAGTGTGATATATATCTTGAAGTAGCCTAGTAGTTGTATCAACGTCTGCATGTAATCAACAACTGACGAAAGAAAGCACAATTCAAAAACATTTTGACAATATTTATTGTCACTTAACATTGAACTATGCAGATATATAATACTGTAGATATGTATAATGTCCTTCTCCCATTAAGTAAAAGAAGGGCTGCATCAGTGCTTAATTTTAGAAATACAAAATAAAGTGTAGCAGCAGCTTGAGTTTCCCTTTTTCTTTGTCAGCTGTTTCACATCTTGACTCCACAGTCTCTCTCCCTGTATCGTTCACTCATCTTGTCGTCGGTCACTCGCCTCTCGCCTCTCTCGTCTGTCTGTATTCAGAGTGTTTATCGCCTGGAATGCACAGATTTGATTGGCTAGCTCGGTTAACTCGTATGCAATTGGTCTGTGAGTTTCCTGATCCGCTAAACCAGCGCCGTAAAGACTAGAAAAGCTGCTGCGCGGCTGCTTAACCTTTCGGCCAAAGTGCTATCAGTCAGGCTTAAATTGAAAACGTGTCTCTCTTTGGGGTTTTGGTAGCGGCTGCTAGCGCAGCTCACTGTAAGTGGGCCGCGTTATTGATCGGCAAATGGGTTCAAGGCAAAGTAGTGAGGTGTGTTGGAGTAAAGTAAACAAGCCAAAGGACGGCAGAGATATTTTCATATTAACCTGAATGCCGAATGCATCTGTCAATGGCTCATACTTTTCCTAACAGGCTCTTTATTTTTAAATGGCTTTGGAGGGCCGCTGTTTATGGTGCCCGGCTCCAGGTGAATATCAAATGAGTAAATACTGGGGCTCTTTCAGCGAAGATAAAATGCCGAAGTTGCAAACGAGAGCCCTCCATTTCTCAGATCAGCATTCATCCAGCCGCCCACGTCCATTTCCAGAAAACATTTCATGCTGCTGAAGAGTGAGGCGAGATGCTTAGCGCTATGAGTGGGGAGCAACTCACTTCTCGGCTGATAAATTACCCTTAAGGAGCGCATCTTCTTTCTCACGGCGCCAAGGTAGCGGAGTACACAAACACAGGCAAACTGCAGTCTTTGTAGAAGAGGCGACGCACTTTGCCAGAGTCTGTGTATTTTTAGTGGTATTTTAGGTTGAGGTTTTTTCCTGTGTTCTTCTGTACAGTAAGCACAACAACCCCAATCGCTTCTCACTTCATTCACCATGTTGCCTCAATACCCAGCGGTGTGATGGAGTGTAGCTGCTATGACACTGGTTGAGGTGATTAGTCACAAGTTGTAGGCGACTAAAAATTGAAACAGTCTGGTTACTTTGTCCTAAGACAGCTTCATCAGCTCTAATTGGGTATATTTGTTGTCTCTTTGGAGGTGGGGTTGTTTTCTCAGAGCCATTAGTAGTGTAAAAAGGGATTTTCATTTCCCTTAAAAGAGGTGTCATGCTGTGAAGTTGCCCAGTGAAATATTACGTGCTGAGCCGCCGACGGAGTGGGAAATCCAAGGGAGGAGGCAAGAGAAAGTATGCCTTTTTGGCTCTAATGGATTTGATTTATATGGAAATGAGTTTGTATAAAATTATACTTCAGACTCCCCTGTTTTTAAGTAAAGTTGTTTTGCCGATTTGAGGCTTGAACTTGAATACAACGCTGGCACGATGAACTGACTTTAAAATGTAGCTGCAAATCACAGATCTGGTCACAACATCAGCCCTCTTCTTGTAAACACTGCCAGATAATATGCTAATGAGGAACATAGATCTGTCTTTCATCTTTGTCCTTTGTTGGAGTTCGGGGACATACAATGCCTTGACTTCTAGATTCCTATTCTCCTTTTAATGACGACTTCTGAAGCCTGAGATATTCCAGCCCAGTGGTGGCGACAGATAGAACGGCTCTTTATTCGCTTAGTTGCCTGCAGTGTTTGATGTCATTTAAACGCCACGTCAGTGGTAGTGGGTTGTGAGGTTGTCTGGCTCCAACTGCCTCAAGTCAACACACAAAACCAAAGCACATGGCGTTATCATATGGGTATTGGTGGGCGGTGATGGAGAAATTGTGTGAATCTGCACTGTAATGCACTGTTGCTCTTGGTTGCGAAGTGAGGGTGGCTTGTACTGCTGTCCCGTAGGAGAGCAGCGTCACAAAAACGCTTTCCCATCGTGCTCAAAAGACCCTACCCTTTTGATTGTAAATTGCTCTGTCCGAGAGTGAAGGTACTGGGAATGAGTCAGTCCTGCCGGCAATGCAGGTGCAATCTCACCGCCAGTCATGTCCTGCTGCAGTTCCTTTTGCTGTGCGGACTGGACTGCAGCCATATATGGTCACGGTCAGAGCAGAGGCAGAGAATGGACTCGTCAAAAGAGGAGAAACTTTGTGTGAAGTTCCTCTTCTGAGAATGCAATCTAATCTTCATTCCACCGTAGCTTTGTGAGGATTTAATCAGTGATGAATTCTCTTTCGGAGCAGTTTGCAGGGACCCGTCCCTGAACTCTCCTTTCTGCAATCACTGGTTATGGCTTCTTCTTCTTCTTCCCTGTCCGTGTCGGCGGCAGAGACCGGAAACGCTTGTTTTTACAGCAGACATCAAGCTAATGTCCATGACAAAGGTTGATGATGAGCTTTCATTGGTGCAATACTTGCAGACGAAAGTGCTTGTTAGTATCGGAATCAAACAAAAAAAGTCCCTCAAAAACACAGCCTCGCTCATGCTTTTATAAGAAAACTCTGCTGCGTGCCCCCCGCCCCCCCCCTTTTTTTTTTGACACAAATATCCAGCTGTGCTTTCACAATAACACGCGTTTCTGAATCCCGTCTTAGATGGATTTGGTGGCGATTAAGCAGGCCATTAGTTTTTGTTGTTGGGTTGCTACGTGGGAAGTTCTATTGTGCAAATTCATTGAGTGGATCTGGGTGCCGTGAAGCATGTGATTAGCCTGGATACCATGTCTGTCACAGCATGAGGTAGCATCAGAGCCAGGAGGTCCCGGCGAACGGCAACACGTTCCCGAACAAGCCGGAACCAGAGATGTGATGGCGGTTTGTTGGACAATGAGGCGAGGACGTGTTGAGTTTTGCTGCTTTTTAAGCGTTACATCGCTGGCAAAGACATTGATCCGTTGATGTAAATATCATACAGAAGTGAGACCATGATGAAAGTGGAAGGTAGGTAGGTCGGTAGATGTGTAGATTTCAAGCTCATCTGTAACAGCCGCACGCTGTGGTTCAAAGCTGATTGAATACGATGCGATTGAGCTCAGATTAAATGGGATTTGATGTTTTATTTGCGCATAAATAAAAGTGTATCAGATCTAAGTAGCTATATATCCAAATACAATCAGTTTCAATGATCCCTCATTTCCAAGCACTGAATCCAAATTACCCTGCTAATGCGCCAACGATAGACAGCCAATGTGAAACCAGAATTTGCTGGTTCTGTTCTACATGTAAGAAAAAAAAAAATAATACCAATCACTGAAAATCCAGACCTTTCTCAGCAGTTTGTTGCGCGGTACGCATTTGTCGAGGCAGGGATTGTAATATGGATAGTAAACCCCAGGAAGTGGCGTCGGGGACTCTCCAGCAAACAGGTACGTTTTTAGCCGGCTTCATGGAGTCATGCCAATGCGACGCAGATTGCAAGGTTTTTTGGGCAGCATTTTACGCGGTAGAATCTGCGTCTTTCATTCAGGACGGGAATTCTTTTAGGTTCTGTAGGTGAATCTCTGACCCTCATTTTTTGGTTTTCCGGTACGCGTCGGTTCATCTTTAGAAAAAACAGATACATACGCGTATCACCTTTGAAAGCTACTTCCCATCAGTTTCATTCATGAGTCTTTTGAAGTGTTTGTGACAGAAGAGGGACACTGACAAGTGTTCTCAGGGATTGCAGAGCCTTCTGTTATCATTACATGAGTATTCAAAGACACCAAATTGGAAGTGATGGGTATTCTGTTCCGGCCCTGACAGATCACTGGAAGCTGCCGACACTCCACTTTGGCTCAGTGGGGGATTGAAGGGAACAGTAATAAGTACCTCGCTGTATGTTCCTGCACCCCCCACACGCCGCCCCCCCCCCCCCCCCCCCCCCCCCCCCCTTTCCACGCTCCTCTCCTCTGCCTCTCGGAACAAGGCTTGTTTAATTTTCGCAGCTTTGACGCACGTCTGACATAGATTAATTACAGAGGCTCTTCATGTCATTTAGCGAGGCCCATACAAACTCGCACCGTACCAAAGGAGTGGTTATTCAGGGCGCCCTTTCTTCTGCAACAAATCCACCTCGTCCCCAGCAGCCGTCGCTGCCTCAGCACCCCTCCGCCCTCGCTCTCCGAGCCCTCTCGGGTCTCAGACGTGATTGCCTCCTCCTGTAAAGCTCCATCCACTCGCACCTTTCCTGGCCCTTCTCCACGCTGCTTGACTGCTCGGGAGAAATTGCGCCGCAGACGACTGTTGCTCCTTCAACGATTTCATGGCCTAGTTTCTCTCAGATAAGAAAAACTGTCAAAAAAGGGAAGGGAGAAGTGAATGGTTCAC